>NW_010304375.1:29227-81089 GCF_000700745.2 Antrostomus carolinensis | reverse complement strand
CAGTCCTAATGGAGCTGTGAACAGCCAAACATGACCGCTTCGAGCTCCAGCAGCAACTAATAACATTAGGACTTTTATCAATGTTCTTCTCATAACAAGTTCTGCTGAAATGAAAACACAGCTATTCTAACTACTAAGAAGAAAATTAACTCTATCCTAGCAAAACCAGGACAGGTATATACAGCTGTTTTCTCTGTTCATATACACAACAAGCTAGCCCTGGCCTAGAGATACTCCCACTCTTTCAACAAGGTGGAGGGACAATCAAGTCCATTGCAATTGTATTCCTTCACGTTTCTTTGTTCTGGAGGAGATGGGGTAAAAAAGCATGATCTGATATGTAACTGTCACATCAACTTATGTGGCTGTATGAAGATTGATTTGAGGGCCTGGTAGACTGTCCTGGTTTTTCTAGGATAGAGATAATTTTCTTCTTAGCAGTTAGAATAACTGTGTTTTAGTTTCAGTGTAAGACTTGTTATGAGAAGAATATTGATAAAAGTACTAATGTTATCAGTTGCTGATGGAGTCATGTTTGGCTGGTTCACAGCTGCATTAGGACTGAGAGGGAGAAGCGCAGGGAAAGCCCAGAACTGGCATTTGGATGTGCCAGTGAGATATTCCATATCATATCATGTCATGTTTGGTATATTAATTAGGGTTGACTGGAAATCAGGGGCATTCTCTTAGGGATCGTTTGGGCTCGCTCTTCCAGGGCTTTGGTTTTCCAGACTGTCTCTACTCTGGGAGCGCTGGTTGGCACAGGCTGGACATTGGTCGGTGGGTGGTGAGCAATTGCACCGTGTATCACTCCTTTGTATATTCTATTATCACTGCTGTTATCATTATCATTTTAATTTAATTAATAAATAGTTTTTTATCTCAATCCTGGAGTTTCCTTGTAATTTCCTTTTCCTTCCAATTCTCTTACCAACTCCCTGGGCAAGGGTGGGGGAGGGTGATAGAGCAGGTTGTGTTCAGCTGCAAGCTCCAAGCAAAAAGGGTTAATCCATCCAAACCACCACAGTCAGGTAGAGGACTGTAACATAGTGTGCTTGGACTGTGTGCTTGGCTTTGCAAATCCATTGTTGTCTGAAAGATATGGTTCTTGCTGTATTGTGCAACACAAGTGCACATTGTCTACAGCTCTCAGTTGTCTTTGTGGTAAGAAATATCAACACCCAGTTTTGCTCTGTGTTCACAACACGTAGTTGGATGAGTTTGGATTTTATCATGGACTTCGAGGTGTGTTCAATACACAGTGCAGCCATATCTAATCACACTCCTAAACCAGCCAAATTTCACTGTGTGGGAAAATTATTTTTTTCCTGCTGTGGAGGGTCTTACACATTTTGACATGAATCAAGCGGAAAGAGGAAGAGGAAAGAGGAAGAGCTGGGGCAGAAAACAGCCACTGATCTGAGCATTGCTTTGGAAATGCTTTGCTTTAGGAGTGCCCACACTGTTATCCATCTGCCTCACCTCTCACAGAAACCAGAGTAAGAAACATAACAATGCATTGGCTTAGAGGTTTTAAGGTAAATGAATCTTGTTTTCTTTAAACATGCTGCATTCTCTACTCACGATGGAACAGAGGTTGAGAGAAAGAATGTAAGCAAATGAGTCTTTTCAAGCATCATCATTCACAACACAATGTAACTTCATTTTTATAATGCTTATCACATAAAGGCTATCCCAAAAGGCTTTACTGAGTTAAATAACGTTTACAGAAAAAGAAAAAGAAAAAAAAAAAAAAAAAAAAAAAAAAAAAATTTGGGGGAAAATTAAAAAAAAAAAAAAAAAAAAAAAAGAATTGAGAGGAAATTGAGAAAGTCAAAAGACAAAGATTTTTCATTTATTATTTTTAGCTTACACAATGAACAAGATGGAGAATCAGGTAGACAGAGAAATGGGAGAGCTGGTTCCAAATGGCTGCAGGTAGGAAGAGAAGGTTCTTTCACCCAGCAATGGGAAATGCACCAGTATCAGACAGCAATACCAGAAAAGAGACCTAGAGGAAGAGGAAGGGAGAAGTGGAAAAACAGGGACAGGAATTCATTCAGATCTGATTAAATTCCAGTCAGCTGAAATAAATTTCAACCTCTGAGGTTAAAAACCAGAGCATTTGTAATGCAAAACTTTATTTCACATAAACTTCCACTAAGCTTTCATGAGGAAACAAAAACTCATGTTGAGTTTGTCATAAAAAGTGACCATATTCATAAAATTTTTCATTGAGACAAATCTAAGTTTCCTTCTGTGTATCTCGTTATCCTGGAAAACAAGTTACAGCAGGTCTGATTTCCCTACTTGAACGATCCTCCACTGATAAAACTTAAGAGGCACAATTGTTCTTTTCTCCTATTCATCAAGTTTTGACAACATTTCCCCTTTTGTAACAGCACTATGTAGAAAAAAAATATTCTACTTGACCAAGAACTTTAGGAATCCAAAATTTAGTTGTGACTTTGAGTAAAAATGAAATTGTTTTTGAATTCTGTGAAATAATTAAAGTGTAATAATTTCAGGGTATTCAAAATATTACATTTATTTAATACTAATTTTAATATCTGCTTTTTTAAAAAAATATATATATTTTCTTTGAATTGAAAAGTCTGAGTGCTTCATTACAAAAATGTAGGAATGGGATATTTTAACATCATTAGAACAATTTCCTGTTTGTTTTTGGTTTTTTTTCCTAAATGAAGTTATTGCAAAAACTGCTCGGTTCCACAAGGAAGTTTCATTTTTGAGGGAATCTTAGATTTCAAAACAGTATATTTCTACTGAATTTTCTTCAGCCTGTTATGAAGAAATGGTATATTTCCAAATATTAGTATCACCTCATAAAACAAAACAACAGAAAAAGAGGTCTGGCTGTTATTTCCGCTCCTTCCTGTGATTTTCCTCTCCTTAGTTGTTGGCAGCTGTGAGATACCTCTTGTAGGGCTATGTGTAAGACACCCTTGGATTTGCTAACTGCCACTCAGCCCAGTGGGTTGTTTGTACATGCAGGGCAGCAGTGCTGATGGGAAAGCTGAGTGAGGTGTAGTTCACTGAAGATGAACCAGAGGTGATTTTGGGAAGTAAGATGAACATTTCTGTTCTCCTATTGTAACAATCCCCAGGATGAAATTCTCCCTCTTGGATGTAAGTGGGACTTTGTTTCAGAGAGGGCAGATGAAGAGAAACACAAGGTAGGATATGGCCCAATGCTTCTAATGAGGATCATGTGTCTTCTGCATCTGTCAGTTTCCTTGTCTCCTTAGTGCTTGTCCGGTGGCCCACAGGAGTTAGTGGTTGCCTTAGGCATTGGGACTGACTGCTTTGCCTCTATCTGGTGAGAAATGCCATTAGCAGGAAAACTGTGATGTCCCCTGGCTCCTCAGAGGCTGTATGGCTCTACACAAGGGCAATGGACAAACAGCCACCCTAGAGCCCAGTTCACTGTGCACTGCAGTCCTTCTGAGCAGTTGTTCTTGGTCAGACCGTCTGCTTGTTCCTGAAAAATGAAGTCTTTCTCAAGACTTTCTTTTACTTAGAACCTTCCACGTTAAAAGGAATGTTTGTGTTTTTCAGGTCTTTAATGGCAGCATATGGGTTTTGGTATATATAAAATATGCAAACTGGAAGAGGAGAATAAAGTGTGAGGTGTTGTCGACAGCGACAAGGATGTGTTTGTTAAGAAGCACAGAATGTAAAAGGGTTAAGAGTTTTCTTGAAATCCTTGCTAAATTATATAACAATATTATTACTATACACTCTGGAAGGGAATATCACTTAGGATTCACAATTTGTAATCAGTTAATTACATTTCACAAGATTTTCCCTTGGAATACGTAAGTATTACTATGCCATCTCATTTTACAGGAAATGAAACCGTCTAAAACTTTCTGTAGGCAACACAACAAACTGCTGGTACAGTTCATAGTAGCACTTAAGCAAAAAAAGTTGATGAAACTGTCATATAATGAAAACTATGTTCTAGACCCATCATGAATAAAATACAAGAATAAAGCTGCACATCTCTGGGCATTTACCTTTTCAAGCGGCAGAAATAATGCAAGGAAAACGGATCCCAGATTCAAGCCCTGAATAATGCGAGAAACATTAGATTCGGGTACTACTGACTTTGCAATTGAGTTGGCCCCAAAGCTGTAAGAGAAACTAGACCTCCTACACTGGTTCTGGGTACTCTCTCTTCAATACATCATTACTGAAAAGAGAAGTTATACAGGAATTGAATTCTAGTCACCCACTGCCTGTGGCACACGCCACTTAGGATCTCAATTGCAAGCCAGTGTATTCCTGGAATTTGAAGAAGGATGATTCATCAGAACTAATAAATGCAGAGAAAGAATTGTTTAATTTAGGTCATTAGGTTACCCATAATATATTACAATACTCACAAGAACTTAACACCCCTGCATTTCTGTGAATTGCTATGTGTTCTGTGTATTCCTGATACATTCTTGTTAGCATTTGAACACTCCTGGGCTCTTGTACCTGCTGCCCTCAATTACTTCAACAAGGAATAGCTCTTTCTTGGTTCTGTTACTGCTTCTACCTGCTGGGAAGGAGGGAAAAAATGTCACTGTACAGGTAAATGGGCACCCTGAGATATTTTCACTTACTAAAGGCTGGAAAACATCAGAAATCTCTGCCTCTTGAAAGCACTAGAGATCATGGCTGTTGAAATTATATCAGATTTTGAGACATTCAAATTCCACACCAAAAAGCCTATTTATTTTGAAACAGAGTTAACTGTTGCAGTGACCATATGGCTGGAGTCAATAACTCCTGGGTTGTCCTTTCATTTCCATCTCAGGCTCACTGGTTAGTCTTGGATAAAGCCTTCAGTCAGGTTCAGGAAAGCTTCTGTCCCAGTTTCCTCACCTGTAAAACAGACTAGACTGATAAACATTTACTTCTCCAGGGCAGCTCACTGGGCTTTGTGGGATTCTCTGGTTCATGCTTGTAAATGTAAATGAGTTCTGTGAATGTTGAAAGTTCTTACATTATACTGTCATAACCTTATGTACAGTTCAGGAACTTTATGTATGAATCTCAAGGCAGACACTAGCCTGGGAAATGAAGAGACTGGAGGAAAAATTGGAGCAAGAAGGCAAGGATGCTTGAATGGGAAAAAGGAAATTACTTGTGGAGGAGACAACACCACTGAGAGTTTCTGCTGTCAGCAATCTTACCCAAAATAACCTGTGCTTCCATCCCAGCCAGAAACATATTGCAACTTCATATAAGGACTAACAGAACTGCGGCTTGAAGAAAACATGAAATAACATGCCATTTTTGTGGGAAAGATTCTAGCTTTTGGGAGCAGTACTCAATTCATGGTGGAGAGGACACAGTGGAGTCTGGGAGAATCAAAGGGTCCTGTGTGGGAGTCCTCAAAGGGAAAACCCCCTTTACAGTCTGTTTCATCTGAGTCATTCCTCTTTTGAATCATGAGGTAGATTACGCTTGCCTTTGGCACTTTACTATCCCATGATGAAGATGTAGTTTGAAATCCCCTCAACAGTTCCTCTGGCTGGTTATATTGAGCACACTGGGGTAGACAATATCCTAACCTGCCCAAATATATTCTCTCTTGAGGAGTTAGACACCTACTCCTTCTCGAACTGAAAGGATTCCGCCAGACCGTGGCTGTCCGCTCTGAAAAAGGTGAAATTTTCATGAGCTCCTCCCACACTGGAAATGCCTCTGTAATGTCTGTAGTAAAGACTGCTACCTGACCTGCCTGTGAGGAGACATACTGTAGGGAATGAAGCTGGAAGGGCAGAGAGGTTGAGAATAGTTAGATGGGTTTTTCCTGTTGTTGTCAGTATAACTTTAGTGAACCAGCACCATCAGCAAAGTTGTGCTTTCTAGTGGTACTCTAATCTCTCAAAAAAACATTTTTATTTGGGTTCAGGAGGAAAAGAAGGGAGGAAATTTATAAAGCTGGAATGTTCTCATAGATTTGTTATGGGATAAGTGCTGTTTCTTTTTGCTGACAATAAAGGTCCATTTGGAAAACAGCCTCTTTAACAGTGACATGTGCACAGTAGATGGAAATTTTTGGTGGTTTTAGTGGGAATTAAGCGCCTCTTAAAATTGTATTAATAAAACTGTAGAGAGCTAAAAATGTATAGGATGTACATTTAACCTTGGAAATTTCCCTTTATATATCACCTGAGGAAGAGATTAATCTTAAATTGGAGACATGTGCATCTCCCATCTGTAACCATGAGGATAATGTTTAATATCCAAGGAGGAATTGAATATCTTACCTTTTTAAATAAAGAATTAGAAAATGTTCTAACAAATATCTTCTACTTTGCTAGAGGAAAATGTGGTTCTTACAGAACAGAAGTGAAGTAAAACCAGATCAAGAGTAAGGATTTCAGATATGGCAGGGAGCAGAGCATGAAAGCACTCTGGGGTGTGACAAGAGAGCTGCATGATTTTATAGCAGTGGGTTAATGCTACTGACAGCTCTACTTCAGGTTGTAAAACAATTTCCAATGAAAATCTAGTTTTATTTTCTCACAGTTTTTTGAATCTTCTCCTTTCAGGTAAATTTTTTGAAGGCTTGATTTGAAATCTTAAGTTCAACAGAAGTAAGAATAAAAATAAAATAGTGAAAAACAGGCATGTGTCCATTGTTCTGCAACACTGGCATCTCTGAGCTTGAGTGGGAGGGCTTTGAAATGCCCAGTGTGCCTAGCCCAAGAGACTGATCCACGTAGGTCCTCTGATAGTTTAAGCTGTGGCCCACATCAGACTCCAGGTCCCAGAGAGGAAGATTTAAGCCAGGGAGACAGGTATTCTCCTGTACAATTGCATTATTCTCTGCTCCACAGCATGGTCCTCCCAACATCCTCAAATGAGGAAGGTCACATGTGTCGCCTTCTGTCAGGAGCTGATACCCATCCTGTGGCATATTATACTTATAAAATATACGATCTTCTGTGAAAAAGCTGTCACAGAGCTGGGCTTGAATTACAGTTTACATTAAAGACAGGAACAGAACACAGAGGTTCTGCATTTCAACTCCCAAGATTTCTCTCAAAATCTGCTCTGAGCTCAGCACTGTAGAAATTGACCAATGAATCTGATTCTGTTGTCTGACCACCTATCCTGCATAAGTCGTGGCCTGTTCAGAAATCCAGAAGGTCCCAGCAAAGCTTCTCTACTTTTCTACAATGGATTTCCTAAATGCATTTCAATGCTTTCTTTGTAACATATGAATAAAATTAATTATCTGCTCATAGAAGGAAGTCTAATGTTCATTAGGCTTTTCAAATATCTTTGAGACCCTTAAAGCTAGAGTGAATTTTTAAGGATAGGTAGACATATAATATTACCAGATCCTTGTGGCAGGAACAAGCAAACATCATTTACCCAGCAAAAAAAGGTCCTAATTCTCTTCAGAGTTTAAGGTGACCAGAAAATAAATTAAATTAAAACAAATTAAAATAAAATAAAATAAAATAAAATAAGCACTTGGTTAAAACTCTAGCTGAATGTCTTGTCAAAATTTAAAAATTCAGTTAAATATATGTTTGGAGTTTGGGGGTTTGCGGCTTTTTGTTGATTTGGTGGTGGTTTTGTTTTTTAAAATTTATATAATGTGGAGAACAATTTAAGAGTATGGCAGTCTTATGAACCCTTGTCCTTGTATTGCAATAGTATAACTACCTTCTGGCAACCACAGCATTGCATACCTGTAAAAATAACATGAGGAAAATACTTAATGTATTTTTAGCCACCTTTTAATGCTACTCCATAATTAAAGTAATTTGTAGCATGTATTAAATATTATTACACTGAGTTTGTGTTCTGATTTTTAATGACTTTTGAAAAGAACCACTAATAACAGGAAAATAACACCGTGTTAATTAACAGCATCAATTCAGAGTGAAGTTAATGGCACTGTTTGCATTACTAATGCAAGCAGGATTTGGCCCTTAGGAAGTCATTTCACATGGCAGTTACATGTTTGTCTCTGAAGTACTAATACCAGCTGCCAGGTGGGCAGCAGACAGTGAAAAAATGTAGGGATAGATTGTTATGCCAATGAAACTTTTTGACCTAATAATATAGGGTATTTCTTGTGGATGACTGGAAAATTCAACTTTAGCTGGGGAACGTTTCAGGCCTCTTGACACCAAGGAGGGAGAAGTTGCACCAAATGATCTTGAGTGGAAAAACAAGGCAGAACAGAAAGACCAGAAAAGGGAGATAAGCCCCTAGACAGTCATCAAGCAAATGAGTGAGAATTGAGGGATAAGGAAGAGTAGAGCCATTTAGATGAAGGCTAAGGCTGAAGATTATGGCAGAGGCCAAAGCCCAGTTTAAGCCACCACTCCTCACATCCCTGCTGTCCTCCTAACACCAATTCGAAACCAAGAACATAATGAAATTCATTTTCCTAAGTGATGCTTTATCTTTGGCCACAAAGCTCTCTGGCCTGCATTCATTGCACTCCCCAGCTTCTACCTATATTCTCAATTCAATGTGACTCATTCTGACCATGATTCTGAGCCAGGGCTGCTTCAAAACAGAGCTTCAAACACAAGAGCAATTACCACTTCACCTGCTTCCTTTCGTTATTGGAAACATCAGCTCCATTCATTCATTATTTAGTGCAGCTGTAATTTGTAATGGGAGAAATGGAGAGAAGGAAAAGAATTTGGTTTATATGAGTAAGATATTTTGGAGTACTGTTTCTAAAGCATAGGAGCAATGAATACTATTTCTACCATTTCTATTTAGGAGTCTAAAAGTTGAGTTTGCCTCTTGCTTTAAAGCATTACAATTGTTGGAATGATTCCTCAGTGGTGTTGCAAGTCTACACAGTCACAAGCATAATGCAATCTTTATAAAACAACTATGTTCTTTAAAAAATATTTTTCTTCTTTTTTTCCTTTTATGTACCTTCTGCCTTGTGCAACACTGAAAGTGCTGAACCCCAAATGGGTACTCCCACCTGGCAAGCAATCTTTATTGAATGGAATATTATACTTTTAGAATAATATCTAGCAAAGGATGTTGAAGTCTTTTGGTAACATTAATTAAATAATTATCTCAACATCTCGCCTGAGGTACTATTATCAGTCCCACCTTTTAGATGAGTAAACTGAGTCTGCCTTGTCCAATCTCAGATATCAAGCTAGTGAATGCAATGAGCAAAGAATAATGCCAGACTTCATGCCTTTCAACACATCCACTTACTTATTTTCAACCATTCTATTGTCACTGTGCCATACAACATTCCTCAGGTCAAGGGGGCCCAAGGGGAACTTTGTCTTTAACATATTGGAAATTTAAAAAGAAAAACAAACCCAACAAAACCACTGCAATTTGGACATAAATGTTTTGAGGCCAACATATGAGCTCTTTCAATAAACTTACAATTTCACAAAAAAAAGTCTATCAAGTTCTGCCTCAGTAAGGAATAAAAGAGTTCTTGAAAAACTGCTTGCTCCCATGCTTCTCCTCGGTGCTTTGAGCTAGAAACCATTTGGGGGTATCTCTAGACGTAATGGACACTTTTGGCCAGTCACAAACAACAGCAATTCTCACCTCTCAAATGAGTGGGTGGTTACATTCTGAGTGCACATGGATGTCCGAACAAGTGTTTGGCAGTTTTTGGGTTTCAGAAACTGTCAGTGACAGCTACTTTTCCTCACTCCAGCTTGTGTGAAACCACTGAAAATCAGAGGACTACATGAAAGAGGTCTGTGGACCCCTCAGCTGGAATAAGATGCTTGTTTATATAATTGTTTGAGAACTTTGTTGCCCAAATATATGTAGTAACTATAGAATAAGATCAGAAATTTCACAGAAATGTCATGTTATTGCTTCTCCTCTTCTCAGGTCGTCAGGAGTACAGTCTTCCCTCTGCAATCTGGTAGGTACATACCTAAGGGTACAATTTCTGAGTTTCTGAGTTGACAGTAATTAATAAAAATATAAAATTTTTATATTAAGATGCTACATGAACTTAAAAAAGAAACAGTTTTAGAGCAGTGTTCATCTTAGACATAAATGTAAAGGTTTGGCTTAATTTCCAAAGTCTATGGGACTTCTCGTGTTTTCTTCCTGCCATTAAACCATTATACCTTTTGACTGCTATATGACCCTTACATTCCCCAAAAGACCCTTTTAGCTTACTAAGTCATACTCTACAAAATGTACCTGCTTCTTGACCTCATTTTGTTGTTTTTACTTCCAACCACAACTTTGGGTAGATAAGCTTTTGAGAAGAGACAAGAAAGTAATTCTGTAGCCTCACACTTCTACCAGGCACCTTTTCTACAAGGAACGACAGAAATACTTTCACGGAATACCCTGAGAGGTGACATGGTTTACATTTCCTGGTCCATATTTGCCCTCCAAACATGATGAAATATGCTTCCTACTTTTTACAACTATTTAAATGCCAACAGAATGGACAGTAAAAAAAAACTCAAAGGGATTCTGGTTCAAGTTTGGCAAAAACAAGGCACACAGGATGCTGGATCCTTAGCTGCATCCATTCTAACCAGAATGCTTGTGTGCTTACCCATAAACCTAAAAGGGAATGCTGTAGCTCAAGCCCGCCAAAATGAAAGGCTCCTCAGTAAAATGCCTATAGGTCACTGCTTTGTCTCAATTTTACTACGTTAGATTTTACTTTTCTCTTAATGAACCATATTCCAGAATCACCATCTGGAAGTAACTACACACTCTACCCATCTTTTCCCCTAAAGGTTGAGAATAAAGATGTATCCACCAACTATAGTGAAGTCTATGAGATGTATGAGAGTTAAACTGGTTCACTCTAAGCCCCTCCAGTGTGCTACCAGCCTGCAAAGAAAAAAGGAGAAAGCAAGAGACTGTTAAATTTTCCCAGTAATCTGATGAGAAGAGAGAGAGACAGACAGAGACAGTTCACTTGGCTAATTTTCTAGCCAGCAGCTACAACAGTGCTTCTATTAGGAGATATGAAAAGAGACAAAGAGATATAATAACTATAGATTGGCTTTGTTGGCCATAAGAAATTCTAACTATGCTGGGGGGATGAGGGGGTACAGAGGCATGCTCTCAAGGGATATTTTTTTACATTAATATCATCATTTTGGTACATCTCTAGCTGCACATTCATTTAACATCGACTGAAAATAAAGGTTTTAACATGTCGCACTGCCTGCCCAGATAGCTGAAATGAAAGCTGGAAAAATGCACTGACCTTGTGTTATTCTTTTCTGTAGTGACTTTTTGAGATTCAGATTCAAACTGTGTTGGTCCAATGTTTTGGGCAGAAACCTTCCTTCAGCATATACATTTGTTTCACCCTATCTTCACTCTGTTTGGTTTTACCCTTCCCCTTATTAGAAAAGATGGGCACATGTCACCTTGCTTTATAGTCTGCCCAGTCCACTTTTGTTATATTATTCTCAAACTTATTTGTCAAACTCCTTACCCAAACCTTTCTTCTTATACTAATTCATTCTGAACAAGAAACTACAGATCACTTGTTTCTTTTTCTTTCATTCGTTCTTAAACTGAAGCAGTACTGTCTACCAAAGCAGAAGCATTTGAAAGTTATGCATTTGCACATTTCTCATCCATGTTAAATCCAAGATCATTTTGTTCCCCCTTACTGCCTCCCTCTTCTTCTGACTGCTTTCCTGGGTAAAAATAAAAATGTCTTAAGCAGATCCTTTCATAACCTTATATATTGGGATGGTTAGACTAGAGCTCCTAACATGAGAGAAAACATTTCTAAGAATGGGAGTGTGCCTGAAAGCAAGAAACTAGACAGGACTAGGTATCCTGCAAACACTCCTGTTTTCATGAGCTAACTAACCTCCATTTAAAACACTAAATAATTTGACTTATTTCCACGAGGATCTGACCTTTGGAGAGCAAAGCTCTTACAAATTTATGTCTCAGAGGCATTTCTCCTTCCTACAGCCATGCACATAGAAAGAAGGTGAGTTAATATAAATGAAAAACAGAGAGATGCAAATAAAAGTGGACTGGAACGTATACATAATATTCTGAAAGTTTCATGTGTTTTTATGCAAGTCAGAATTTTCCCATGCCTCAGTTTACTCAGCTATAATGTTTACATTACTGACATCTACACTATTATACTACAAGCGAGGCTTTGCTAATTAAATATGCTAAATTCAGTGGTCATCTAAGATTATTTGCTGCACTGCACAGCTCAGAGAACTTTGCCATTACAGTCACTACAGAACTTAAATCTAGCTAGCTAAAGGCTCCAAATATTGCGCTTTCTCAGGGTTATATCCACAGAGAGATTTTGGGCAAATCAATCAATTTTTAAGCATTGCAGAGATACTTAACTTCCCACTCATCTGCTGCCCATTTCTAAATCTTTAATAATATATACAGTGTTTATCTTCTTCAGGAACTGAAAACTCCATCCAGAATTCCAGATAACCAAGTGATTTGGGCAACGTTCTTGGATGGGAGGGGAAAAAAAAAAAAAAAAAAAAAAAGAGAGACCAAAAAAACCCACACCAAAAATGCAAAACCTTCAGTCCCTGCTCCAGATCAAAGAAGATAAAAAATTTAAAAACTGCTTCGTGACTCTCTGGAGAGCAACTCACTGAATGTAAGTGCTTAGGTTACAGATGTATTTGTTTCTATGCACATAACTCCTCATGAGGAGAGCCTAAACCAGAATTAGGTGCCCAGCTCCAATGTTATTAGGAATCTAAGAGTCTCTGGTCCTTGAGAGAAGAAATTAGCCTCTTTTTGTGTTGTGAGTTCTTTATGGGATATCTAAAGCTTCCTGTTTTTCGAGGGTTCTGTCTCGAGGTTCCTCACTCCTTGCATTTCATGTGTTACCTGCAACACTTTGCATAGGGGCTGTGAATTTCACTAAATTGCTAGGCACCTAAAAATTACTTGTTGCATGACCCAGGTCCTTTTATGGATCTAGCCCCCAGTTCACTACATACTCCCATGTTAAGGCTAAGCTCATCCTCACTTACCTGGGCTCACTGCTAACAGCCTATGACATACAGCTGAGGTCATTCTAATTCCCTCTAGTACAAGGTAGGGGATACACATGCAGAAGGTAGTTCATTATGGTATTATAATCATGCCCTGCTTATACCCCAAAGTCACTCACTTCCATTAAAGGCCAGGAGAGCAACTGTGAACTGAATCCCAAAGTGAGTAAGTAGCACTGTTTGGAGAGAAGGTCGATGAGGTCATGGTGGTATTCATGGTGATGGCAGCTCTCATGAATTCACCTATTATTTTTTATTTCATTACCTTCCCAGAAATCTTTCTGAGTATTAAATAATTATAATTCATGACATTATTTGTTTAGGATTTTGTTTCATTAACCAACATACTTTCCTACTCTTTCTTAATTTTTCATAAGTTCAAATATTTGCTATTACATATAGGCTAAACAGCTAGGCTAAGTGAGATTAGTAAAACAAGTGGATCTGAGAGAATGTCACAGTTTTCACAAATCTTTTTGTATCATCAATATAGTAATGACTGCAAGGACTGCCCAGTATAATCATTATTATTTTATTTTTTAGCTCAGGAAAAGATGTATATATGAGTTCTGAAGGATATTGCCTGGAGGCTGTGAAAGCAGAAAAAAACAACGACATGGATAAGGAAATATTAGAAGCATTTTGATACTTACCTGTTTGTTGTGTGAATTATTTGCATTGAACAATTTTTTTTCAGAATGTGAAGGGCAGAGGCAATCCTAGTGGCTCTGTGCATCAATGAGTACTCCCAGTTGTTCCTAATCTGGGGATTTACCAGTCACACTTCAGGTCATCGAGTGGAGAGAGCCCCCCAAAGTAGCATAGTAAATCCAAACAGCCTTTTCTCATCTGCTTAGGTAAATTTGGGTATATCTGAATTCTTTCCTGAACAGTTTGACAAGGCTTAAAGAAGAAAAGCAAATTGAACTTAAAAACAGTATTCTTCATTTGGTGTGAAAGAGAAAGAAAAGGAGGATTTCCTAAAAGAAGATAGATAGGTTTGGAAAGACTATCTTCCTTTTTATCTTCACTCATCCTTTCTTTATGAGACATTCAGTAAAAGAGAATAGGAATAAAGCAGGTGAGATGAAGTCTTTGAAATGACTATCAGCAGTTATGCAAGCCAAGAATCAAAATGGAAAAATAAAAATCAGATACGTCACTTCCTTCCCGGCACAATATACATTTTTGAGTCACAGATCCATTTCAAATACCTTGATATCTGCAATTCAGCATTTCCCCAAGGAAAGCCAGAAGACCAATTCCTAGATAAAGGAGGCCAGAAGAACATTGTATTGTTTAGTTTAAGTATCAGATCTGTATGTAGGAAAAAAACACTACTCAGTATTAAAAAAAAAGAGTTACACTTCAGGACAATATTGTTAAATTGTGTTGCACGCAAGTTGAATAGTAACCTTATCCAGGGACACTAGAGAAGCAGACCTGGCTGAGAGAGTCTCAAAGACTGACCCGGTCAATATCTATCAGATTCCATAACCACTAGTCAGGAGAAGTCTTTTTTGCAGATTACAACCGGCACTGGAGTCAGGCCTTGTGCTTAATATTCTTACTTTTTTATGGTATTAAATTTTTATGGCTGTAAATGGTCAAGACCTCAATTTTATGTCTGATGTAACCTGGTACAACACAATGTCCTAACACCACGTCTGGGCACTTGTTCAGTACCATCTGTTAAACAGAAGTGTTCCCTGACAGCCTGCCATTTAACTATTGGACTAGTCCAACACTACTTAACTCATGAGTGCTGACTAAATCACAGTATAAACTGTTATAATTAACTTATTATTATTAATATTACTGTTATTACTATTATTCTACCACCCTCCATTTTAAATCATAGATAGAGTTCCACTGTGCCGGGCACTGTAGAAATGTTATATAAAATAATGTCCATAAGTCAAGAGCATTACAAATGAAATAAACAGAAATTAGATAGACATTGAAAATACTCTAATTAGTGCCAACAAAAATTATGTGATATCATAACTGTTATCTGCATCCTCGTTTGCCACTAAAATGTCAACATTTGCCAACAATAATCTCACTGTATTCTTCAACATGATCCTACACTGTTCTTACAGTATGAAATAATTAGAGTTACTGTAATTTGGGGAAGTGTGTCCTGTTATACCAGCCAACAATTTCTGTTCCCCATATGTAACCCCATTCTCAGTTCAGTCAGCCCAAGCTATTTGAATTCACGGGACAGAAACTAGATACAACAAGGATGGACCTAATTCAGATATATTCACATGCTCCAAGGAGTTCTGTAGATTTTACCCAGCACAAGATCTGGGCTAGCATGCTCCTTCTCATTTTAAATCAAAACAAATCACAGAAAAACTCCAACCTGTCTTTGTAAGAAAGTAATTCTGGATGCATGTCAGAAAGTCCAACATGCCACCAGCCTATTATAGCAAAAGCAATAAGAACTGCAAGTCATAAGAGAAACAAAAATGAAGCCCTTTTCTTGTGTATGGTTTGATTCTTTTTTTTTTTTTTTTTGAGACAGAGAGGTTTTTTTGGTTTTGTTTTAAATCCTTGCTTTGGGACACACACACAAACAGTTTAGCAGTCTGAAATCTGTTTTGCCAAAAATAGGGACAGGAAAAGGGAAACTTACATCTTTAATTACTATCCTATTGTTGGTAGAATTTATAAATTATGATATTGTTACCTGAGGGCTTGCTGACAGACTGCATCAGTTCTCCTCAGTCTGGCTCTAATCCCAGCTTCTATTTTTTTTTTCTTTTAAATCCTGGAATGCAGACAAAAATGGGTTTCCCTTCAATAAACCAACTTGTCTGAACCCAGATTACTGTGCTGTGTCACTAAAATAAAGGATCTAGCATTAATCTTCTCAGCTTTTGAACAACAATACAAAATATCTACAGTATTTGCTAGTCTTTTCCCCAGGTAATGGAGTCTATTTCATACATCAGTCCTTACAAAACCAGAGTAGAGATCAAACTGGAACTGAAACAATTGGTTTGCCTGGATATTGTACCCACCTTTAGTTAGTTCTTTAAACCCTAGTCAGTAATTAGTTGAGCTTTGCCTGTCCAGCACTCAGTTAGATGGAAAATTAAAGACTGCCCAAGAACTACATTGTAAAACCTCCTCATCATAAGTCACTTCCAATGTTAGTACTTTGAGAAAAGCACAAACACCTAAGCATCCTTTTTTTGGCTTCCTATGCAGTCATCTATCTGCACAGCAGAGGAATAAATTTCTTTCCATCTTGCAGTTCCATTATTACAGATAACCCACAGGAGTCACCAGCTGATGAGCTGAAGGAGCGTGCAGAGCATATAACTGTGGCTCCAACATCAGAGGAGCAGCATGAGACTTTCCAGAGGCTGACCAGGTATGTTCCATGTCAGCCTGGGAAGTGATTGCGTCCATATACACACTATTAATAGTACTGAGTTTGGTTAGTGCTTGGATGACAAAATACGAGTAAACCATATATGCTTAAAGGTGTTTACATTTTTCACCCAGCAAACAACTCATTTCACTCTAACTCAGTATTGTGGTGATCCAATGTGAACCATCAATTCTGTTAGAGATGTCTTTGTTCAGATGAACCAAAGCCAATGACACATAGTCATTGAAGATGACATTGCTGTAAGCCTAAATGTGCTAATTCCTGGATCCAGGCCAAATTCCATGTTGAATAATTCCATTCCTCTTGGGTGAAATGCCTGCTTGGCTTTCAACTGGAGACCATACCCTTCATCATCTAAGTCTTGGCACTTCCATTCCAGATAAGCCTGTGGAAAAACATTCAGACAGCTTATTTATCAGGACGACTAATAGCATCATCAGACTGAATTCAGCAAACAGGTAGGGAATAAAAAAATAAGATAAACAATTTTTCCAAATACTTACTGCAATCCTGCCTTGTACATGGAATGGAAAATACCACAGTTACAGAGCCCTTTTTTTCACTGGAAACAATTTTATGGCACAATAAAAAACTAGGCAGTTTTGCCCAAATTATGCTCTGATCTTTGCTTTCCCGCATTCAGATTTTCAACCTGGAGGAAATTAAGCTTCTTTGAAAGAACTAAGCAACTGAATCAGTTAGACAGAAACAGACTCTGAACCTCACATTTGCAGCATCATTTGAAAATCAATGCAGAGGAAATTAGCTATATGACTTTACAATTAAAAGGACCAAACAGACAACTTCAGAAAAAGTCAGTCCCCTAGGGAAAACTGAATGTAACTGTCTCAAGCTATATAGAAGACACCAGACTCAGAAGCTACAAAACACTGAGGGGTTTTTTTCCTTCCTTTTTTTTTTTTTTTTTTCTTTTTTTATGGTCTTTGCTGCTACAAGCAGAGATGAGAATTTGGAATTCCCTGGGCCCCTGTGGAACTCAAATGTATCCATATTCCTGTAATGCATTTTCTCTCTATAAATGTACTAACCTCCCACTAAGAAAATTAGCTCTTTAATCACTTGAATCCAAATAAAGCATTGTTATATCCTAAAGGCAGTAAAGTTCTGCACTTTTAAAAGAGTGTCTGAACATTTCCCAAACACACTTAGAGTGAGGGGAAGTTCTTTTATTTAATTTTCTGTAATTAAAGAACAAGTCAGGTAGAAACCAAAGCAGTATTTGTGATTTGGCCTGCTAAAAGCAGAAGGCCTACCTTCCACAGCTCTCTCTGACATCAAAAAGCAGGAAGGAAAGAGAAAGAAAGTCTGAAAACTCCCCAGTGTTATTCCCCATGAAGGAAACAGTTCAGATTGAGACAGCAAAAGATATCTCATATTCTCTCCATCTGCAGTGATTTACAGAGCTTCAGGTTTCAGGTTTAGCTTTTCAAGTTTGCAGTGACTGCTTGGATTTTTATCAGAATAATATGAATCAAATAGCTCCCTCATTCATAGTTAGAATGTTCTGACCAAAGCAATAAATTTGGCATGCAAAAGTGAGATGTAAAGGGAATAGCTTTGGAAGTCCTTAAGTGACCTCCTTCAACATCTACAAGCCCCAGAAGATCCTGTCATCAAATAACCTTCCTAACATCTTTCTTATAAGAAGAACCTTGCTCAGAGGAGCATTCCAGAGAGAGTGTCCAGTGTCCTGATATATTGATATGAAACTAATAATGCAAGAACTCTCTTTTTTTATAAGTTCCTCACAAGTTCAGCTGGTGACAGAATTAATCAGTCTACTGCTTTCAGCAGTTTTTCCCACCCTCAATTTGACTTGATTCCCTTGGACTTTATGTTCAGGAATTTTCTCCTTTCTCTGAAAGTAGAAGTCTTCATCTTTTGAGCCTGCTACATGAAAAATGTACCCGCCGTCAGTGGACATGAAAGATTCGCAGAAATTTGCTGACTTTGAGGCAGGCTGGTTTCCGACTGAATCTCCACGTGTATACTGCACAGGGAACCCTACAAGTCACCTCGGTTCTGAACAGATTTGCAAGTTTGGCATGATTACAGTTGGGATCAACATTTCAATAAGGCATAATTAGTCTGCTAGGTGATTAATTCATTGTGCATATTAGACTATCCAAATTATCCTCATTAAGGCTGTACTCTAATAACTTGAAGCTTAATTTTTAAGTATATGACTAGTATCCTTGAAATCTTGGGGCTCTTCATATACGTGATGTTAAGCACATGCAAAATTGCTGCAATGAATAGGAGCACTGGCTCCTTTATACTAGTTTGGGTTTTTTTAACTATTTATCATAATTACTTAAAACATTTGCAGGCTATTTTCATTCGGTTTTGTTTTTGTTTTTTCTGTCGTTGGTGTCCTTGCTTTTCTATTTTAAACTCTCATTCATAGTGAGGTCCTACTGCTAGGACCCCTAATCAGGGATCAGGGTGTCATCCCAATCCCATGCTAGGTATGGTACAAACCCAGAACAAAAAGCCTGTGTTGCAGAGAGGTTCAATAAAATTACAACACATGGGTATAGCCAGACCATGAACACATGGTAACAATGAGAAAATGCACAATAACTACCTTAGAGCAATATCATGTTACAGTCAGAGAAGCCAATGGTACATGACAGGGTGGTTTGTTACATCAGATTGCAAATTTTTGTTCTTCTTACCTGGTGCCTGGATTGCACTGTATTTAGAAAAATAATATATAAATTTGTCAGGCAGCATATTCAGTGATAAGGACAACAGACTGGGACTAAAAAGTCCTGTTCAATTCTTAATTCAGCCATATAGCTGATGAATGCCACTGCACCTTTGTGTGATGCTACAAGCTGTAAGAGTCTTTGATTTATTTGGGAGTAGAGTGGCACATAGCAGGCAAAGATTTTGAGTGAGACTTTTACAGGCTACTGTAATATAAATACGTAGTAAGGGTAATAATAAAGGTAGGTTGTATGTTTATGTGTCCACACTGGGGGCTATTTAATCTCAGTCTATGCCAGTAGATGTACACATCCTCGCCCCGTGGTATTTCACCTGAATTCAGAAAGGGTTCCATATCATGTGAGAAAGGTCAAAAGGAGCTGGTTACACGTGGCAGAGGTTAATTATCATACCCTATTTCCATATTACAGAAATACCGCATTGCGTACCCTATGTACATAAAACTAGAAGTTAATACCAAGAGAAGACACCAGAAAGACTGTCATTAGCTTCACTGGGATCTGGACGGATACCTTGAACAGGCAGCAGTTGGAAGTCATTGCATGTATTGTCCTCAAATATCACAGTTGTGTATCCAACACAAATGAATGATGTAAATATATACATATCACGTTCATATACACACATGCTT
Organism: Antrostomus carolinensis; assembly: GCF_000700745.2. NCBI lineage: Eukaryota > Metazoa > Chordata > Aves > Caprimulgiformes > Caprimulgidae > Antrostomus > Antrostomus carolinensis. The sequence goes on along the minus strand of NW_010304375.1, from coordinate 61,258 downwards.
GGAAGTACCTACCACAAATGTTGATCTATCTTCTTGCTCCTCAACTTCCAAAATTGGAGAATAATTTCTTAATCTGAGTTTAGTTATACTTCCTCTACTGCTTCTGTCACTTGTCGTCAAAAATAAAAGGGTTGAATAGAGGGAGTGGAAATGCTAATTAGCTCCTGTCACAATTCAGGCTGCCGTTGTGAGAATTCACAGTATGCAAAGCAGGTTCAAGCTACCCTAAGTGTCAGGCCCTGCTACTGCTGACAGAAATTGACAATTCTTGGGTTAAAAGGCAAGAAAAATACTCTATCTTCTCATCTTTACAGTTAGCATCTTTTTGCTTAGTCAGGTTTAAATTGCCCATTACTATAAGAAAAATAGAAAGGTGAAAGGTTATCCTAATAAGTGACGATCGCAGTAACAATAACAGCATAAATTTTGCACTATAGCAAAAATATAGTCTGCTATACACAGACTTAAAAATAAATAAGTAGCTAAATCAAGTTAATCTGCACTACAACTTACTATAAATGTCATAGAAGCAAATATAACACGGAGTTAATTCCATGATAAACGACTGAGCACTATAAATTGAGCACATTTAATCTAGCAGGTTGCTGCTTATATGAATCAAGAGTAATTTTGGAATCCAGACTAGAACAAAAGACAATGAAAATTAGAATTTTTGTAGTTAGCCTTTAGCAATCTTTGTACACTCCTAGCTACAGATAATTTCTCAAAGAACAGCTTGGTGCACACATTATGAAAAGTGCAATCTTTATTAAACTCACTTATGCATTGCTCTGTGAAGAAGTATCCTTTCGCTTACAGTACTGAACATAGAGAACTGGTTTGCGTGAACTTTTGCTGAACCTTTACTGCTTACAATACTCATTCAAATGGAGAGGAACAAAGACCTGATCGTTTGTCCACACCAATGCTAAGAAGTTTGAGGGTGAGTAAGAATTACTACTAGTAAATAAATGCTTTCATCTAAGCCCAAGATGTTGCATTTTCCTGGCCATATACAGAACTTCTTTCATGTCCTCTGGTCCTGGTTTTGCTAGGATAGAGTTAATTTTCCTTTTAGTAATTAGAAGAGTAGTATTTTACTTTCAGTGTTTCAGTTCAGACATACCACGAGAAGAAGTTTGATAACAGTACTTGTGTTGCTACAGCTCAAGGCCACGCTGTTTGTTTCACAGCTGCATTAGGACTGGGAGGGGGGAAGCGCAGTGAGGAGCAAAACCCAAAACTGGCATTTGGATGTGCCAATGAAATATTCCATATCATATCACGTCATGCCAGTATATTAACCAGAGATGACCGGAAGAGGGGCACTTCTCTCGGGGATCGCTCAGGCTCACTCTTCCGGGGTTTTCGGTTCGGGACCGTCTCGGCTGCGGGATCGTTACACTTATGCATTGCTCTGTGAAGAAGTATCCTTTCGCTTACAGTACTGAACATAGAGAACTGGTTTGCGTGAACTTTTGCTGAACCTTTACTGCTTACAATACTCATTCAAATGGAGAGGAACAAAGACCTGATCGTTTGTCCACACCAATGCTAAGAAGTTTGAGGGTGAGTAAGAATTACTACTAGTAAATAAATGCTTTCATCTAAGCCCAAGATGTTGCATTTTCCTGGCCATATACAGAACTTCTTTCATGTCCAGAGTGAAAACAGAAAGTGACTTGGGAGATGATCTTTAGAAGGAATTGATGTTCACAACTTTGTCACCAGCTGGTGTAGTTAACCCATACAGAGTTTTCTGGGATATATGTTGTAACTGTGCCACCACTGAGACTGTACACAATGACATTTTCCATTTTAAAAACTGAGAATCTGGATTGCTGAATACAGAACAAATTGGTGAACTGAAACACACTGCTACTATTGTATTTATACAAGCATTAAAACAAAATAATGCAACTGCTTAATATATGGTGTCAGAAGACCACTGACAAGCTGCTGATTTTTAAAATAGGGCTCTTTGAATTCTTACTGTAAGCTTCAGTGTTCTCAAATTCATGAACCTCTACTGTTTGCCCTACAAAACTATTTGTCTTGATCAACTTTGTTATCTCACTTTGACAGACCTATATTGGGAGACATGCAACAGACTGGAACAAATTACAGTGACCTGAGGTAGTTTGGGGGAAAATTTGAGACTATCATCATTCCCCCTTGATGGATTTCTCAATGTATTATATTGAAAGAGGAGAGAAGACCTCTTTGCATTAGACACTTCTACAGATGCAGCCCAGAGCAATTACTTCTCTTGGGTTAATTATGGATCCCCAACTCCTACCATAACCTACCTGCACTAATACTGCTCTCTTGCTCCCTCTAGTGCAGTGTTATGCAAGGTAAATTAGAACATCAATGCACAAACCAAAAATGTTTCAGCAGCCATTATTGCACAAAGAGCCAAAGTGTTCATAAAAAATCAAGATAGATGAATTTTATTAATAAGTGGCTAAAATATCCTCAGTATTTCCAGAGCTATTTTGCTGCTCAAGGGTTTTCAGTATGATGCTCTGATGATAGAAGAACCACTTCTATCAAATATTAAGCTACTGTAAATTTACTATAATTGAATAATTTGCCTCTTAGCTTTGGTTCACTAAAACTGTAGCAAGGTTCTCATCTCTAAGCGATCATTCCACAGTCTGTTTCAATATATGTCATGTCAGACAAGGCTTATATATAGTATCATTTGAGATTAGTAATTCCAAAGCCAAGGGACCTTGTAAGATCTGGATGATTGACCATAAAGTATGTAAGTATTTAGTCAAATTAAACTGTGATTAGGGTTCTGAGCTCCATTTTTAAACACAAAATACTTGGGTAAATCTATGCTACTTTAGAGAAGTATTATCTATGAATTCAAATGAATAGAGAAATTCTACAGAGAATTTTCTGTGGCCACTTCTATGCAACAAAAGCATTGGGACAGATTTTTCCATCCTCAGAGAAGAGAATGGTGGGTGGACTGTAACTCTATGAAATCTCTTTCTCCATGAACCTGATCTTGATGTTGAGTACCTTTTTAGCTTAGTTTAACTCGGTGACAATGAAGGCCTTGCACTTTCAGGAGCTGCTCAGTAAGACAGAAAAGAGCCTGTGTTTTCTATAAATAACTCTCTCAAGACAAATGTGAGCTGTTATCTCATTCTCTGTGGATGTTCTTAAAGAATCCAAGCATGCCAAGCAATCACCTAAAGACTCTATGATCTCAGGCAGTTTTCAGATGTGTTATTGTTCCCTATGTTCAGTTTCTGATGGATCCTCAAAGCCAGACACTAGTACTAACATTATCCTTGTATTCTGATGTAGTTTAGGACTGGTTTATATATAATTTTTATCTCACTGTCCTTAGGTATATTAAGTGGCATATGATGTTTATGTCATATTTCTGCCTTCTCATGTGCAATGCCCTTTTCTCTAGCAATTTATTTCTAATTTCAGAGGTAAGTGTAGATATTGTACTGATCTCATATTCTGTTTGACTTAAAGATAGCAGTAGGCGGAGAGGACAAACTATTTATCATAGGGAATCACTCCAGTACTTGGAAATAACAAACCTGACGGAACTATGAATGAAAGATATGATCTATATCAGAAAAACAGCTTATTGAATGCCATTTAACAATTAAATCAAATTCAATATGATGTCATTTAAAAAAAAAAAATCACTGTTGTTGCAATATTTAAGATCTGTCTGGAAAGAAATGTACTAAAAATTTAGCGGAATTGTCTTCAATCTAAATGAAAGTATTAGAAATACTGCTAAAGGCTATTTCTAAATCAATTTTCAAGACAAAAAATATTTTGTGGTTTTTAAAACAGTGTGATATGTGCTTAATTAGGGTGTAATACTGAATATTTTGTTTACAGCTATACTGACAGTAATAGTATATGTTTTATTTAATTGCTCTTTAGAGTTTTTTATAACAGAAATAATAAATAAATAACAGCAGTATGGAAGCAACTTTTCTGCTCACTGTCACTCATAGTTTGTCCTTGTTAGGATGGAAAATGAAAGACGTTAGAAACCATTAACAAGTAGCTTTTTTCAGGTGAATTTCTCAGTTCAGGATGGAAAGAAGAGAGTAAAAATGTCAGAAATGTGGGATACGTACCTGCATATGTTCACACCTTTTGCTCCCAAGAGGCCATTTTAGAAGCTGAGGTGTAGGGGCAGGAAAGGATCTCCCTTTTCTCCCCGGCATACCCCTGCAACACATGGGATTCCTGCAACTGTCCAAACAGGATCTGTATCTCCAAGCTGACTGATTCCTGGAAGTTATTGCAGAACAGCTCCACAAACATTCACTTGGAGTTTTAAATTAATTCTGAAGATCTGTATATCCCATATCTGCATATTCGCATGAACTGGCAGAAGAATTGACCAAAACCATCAAATTAATGCTGAATATTGAGAACATATTTGGAAAATTCACTGCTGAATTGGTTAATAAGTGAATAAACACAAAAAACTTGGAATATATTTGCTCTTCCAATCAGAAAAACTGACTGTGTTCAATCAAAGATCACAATTTAAATACTGAAATGCAATCCAGCTGTAATCATGATCATTCTTTCTTGTGCCAGACCCATAAACTTTAAATGTTTTCATACTCTTGAGACACAAAGTAGTTTATTGCTTTTCTCCATCTCTTTTTATTTATCATAAACAGAACTGCTGTATTTAACTCCTAGTCCTTTCAGTGCAAGAGTTAAATGAAGTTTATTCTACTATGAACATGTCAGGTTGGAGAGAGTACAGTTGAGTAGTGAAAAAAGTTCAATTACCAGTGATGCCAACTGCCTTTTTATTAGATTATAATTTTCTGACTGCTGTTCAGTGGTGTTAAGCAGTTATCAGGTTATTTGCTTTGCTTTAGAAAAATATTTTTACATTTATCCATTAAAATTCTGCTTCTCATTTACTGCAGTTTCTCATAGCTCATTCATTGCTTCCTTTTTTTTTTTTTTTTTTAAAAATGTAGGAGGCTGATTTTAAAGGAGGTTGTGGAGAGCACCAGTGCTTTTTCCATCAGAATCTTTCAAATCCCACAGCTGCATTAAGTCAATGAAGCAGTCAGTCTTGTCTTAAGCAATTTTGATGTAATCAAGAACTGTGCTCTAACACCCTTGGCTGCACTTGTGCTTCTATCATGGCAACGTTATGACTTTTTTTCTTTTGAAATAACACATATGCTACTATGCACTGAAAAAAAGTCTGAAAAAAGCAGCCAAAGGCCAAAATCTACTGCCAGTGATTGCTGCTGTAAATCTGGAATAACTTCCATTGACTCGAATAAATATCTCCAGATTTACGCTAAGGTACCTGAGAGCAGAATTTGTCGATATATGTACAGCATTGTGATAGGACACAAGGTCCTGCTGACAGGGCCTTTTCTTCAGGATTTTTACTGCAGTAAAATGTAGCCTCACATTATCAAAAAGGGTTAAACCCAGCATATTGCTTCTAGAGTTCCAAGTTCTCCTCTCATTCCTGTTAGGAAAAATCTGAAAAATCCAAATGAAGTTGTTGGATTTTGTTTCTCTGTAATTGTCTGTCCAGAAGGCTAGAGGCTTCATGTCAAATTTGTCATTCCTAGCTGGGTAAAGACTGAAAAAGAATCAAAACTTCTGGATCCTGGCTTTTGGATTTTTTCCTGCATTTCCTTCCTTTTGGAATAAAGCAGGAGAGAGCATGGACAGCGTCAATGTCTAACAGCACAGAGCCCTCTCTGCAGAGCTCCCATAAGGTCTGCATCTGCATCAGACCTCAAAGCTCCTGATTTAGATCTTCATCTCTATTTTGAAAAATCTTTTGGTCAGACTCAAAAAGGAACATGAGGAACTGACACAAGACTGAGATGGCATTTGACAACTGGAAGGAATCATGATCTGGAAACTTCTAGTTGTGCCTCAGCTTTAGAGATCTTGAGGTATTCTGATGAATCTTCCACATATATGAATATCACTGCAGATATTATCTAGTGAAGATCACAGGTACCCAAGACCTGTCTCTTAAAGGTCTGGACTCCTTCCCATCAGCCAAATGCCAACAAGTTAAGTATCTCATTGTCTACCTTTAAAATATTTAAACTCTTTCACTTAACATCAAAATTTTTAAGTCTTAGACTTAGAATTTTTTAATGCATATGTTAGAATGTTTGCTGAATAAGGATAAATAAGTATGCATCTAAAACTCTTCATAAACTGTAACCTAAACAAATGCACATTTCTAACAGAGCAAAATTTCTTTTCATTGGGTATTTGCATTTCATGTAAAATATTATTCTTTCACTTTTTCTGTAGAACACCTTTTATTCTGTGTGGGAATAACTAGCTCACCAAAATTCCTACTACAAATATTGCTAGTTCTTAGAAGAGTTTGTACTATGATTTTTTTCTGCCAGGCTTGTGTGTTGTATTTCCACCGAGAAATTTACAACAGGAGCAGCCATGCCAGACAGGAGTGTTGTTGTAATCTGACTTGACACTGCAAAAATATCAGAATATTCTTAAATATAATTTGTGGGTCAAATGGATTCCATGAGTTGTGACTGAGTGGAGGTTGGTAAGCAAAATCACACTTCAGGCTGCAGGTTATCACTGTAATGAATGAGTTGAAAGCCATGTTCCATTTTCAGTCACACCAGTGCCAATCCAATGCAATTCCATTTGAAGTTGTGGAGAAAGACCAGATTTCAACTTGATGAAACAGAAATTAGAGTTTTACTCAGTCCTTTTGTCCTATAATAAATATATACACCCTCTACATGGTCATTACTTTGGCTACTTCTTTTGAGCCTTCTTTAAAAAAAAAAAAAAAAAAAAAAGTACAGATCAATAGTTGTAACTCCCCTCATGATTTATGCACCTAATAAAAAAGTTCACTAGATACAAAGATATTTTTAAAGAGATTGATGATCTTACTCATGTAACACAGTACTGACAGTTAAGATCTTTGTATCTCAACTGGTTACATTCTTACTCTCACATAAAGAAGCATGAAAAGGGAGTATCTCATGGGAGAAGTAATCAAGTGCAAAAATAATAAAGAACTTCCATTAAACAGCCCAGAAGGACTCCATGCTTTGTTCACTCCTACCTGCAGGCAGTCTATCCGATGCAAGATAGGGTAACAGAGAAGATGATTCAGAGTGGGGCTGAAATACATAGCACTACAGTTGTTGTAGAAGTTTTGCTAGAACTTACCTAAGCAAATAACTCTGTTTTCTAAAGAGTCCAGAACTGTGACAGCCAAGGAGGCAGAAACAATATTAAACTGTTCCATCCTTTGCTATCCACAGGCTGCAAGCTTTATGTTAGACCATTTAGATGCACAAGTAATTGCACATTATTTTTGTTGCAAAATCTTGAGAAAACTGCTTGATTTCTTTGTGTCTGTTTTTGTACAGATGTTTGTGAGACAACAAAATATTTCCCCATTTGAAAAGAGGTTTACGCAGTTTAATTTGTGACTGCTCTTCATGTACTTTGAGATCTTTAGAAAGATTATTAAAGTATTATATGTCAGTGTTATCAGATAACAAAATCTGAAAGGAACCATGAGAGGAAATTTCCAGTATAACTACAGGAAAATATATTGTATGGCACTGGATTTACATTCTTGTGAAGACTCTGAGATCAGGCCTAGGATTAGCCCCTCAAACACAGGGTGAAATAATATACTGAAGACTTTTGTTTTACTTCCTATTGTTGCAAAACTGATTAAATTAAAAACTTTTTTTTTTTTAATACTCTTATCCTGTACATGGAATATCTGCTCCTATTAGAATCATAAAATACAATCACAGAACAATTTTGATCAGAAGGGACCTTCAGAATTCACCCAGAGTTCACCTGACTCAATCTCAAAGCAAAGCTAACTGATGAGCTTTGAGACCAACTTTGTATAAGACAAAAAATATCCTAGGTTTAATTGTATATACCTAGGGTCATCATTGATTCAATTTAATTTTTACCCTTTGAGATTTTTGAAAACTGTTATTTTCAAAATCCAAAAAAAAAAGTAATTTTAATAATGTCATGTGATCATCTGAGTATTATTAGGAAGGAAGGAAGGAAGGAAGGAAGGAAGGAAGGAAGGAAGGAAAGATAGACTTTAGGTACACGTTATAAGATTGTAAAGACTCAGTTTTTTTGCACTTCCTCAAATGACCATCATGTTTAGGTAGAGATCAATATAAAAAATCAAATATCAAAATCTTTAAGGAATCCTCATAAAAATTGCAGATTATAATTTGATTCTCTCACAAAATGAAGACATAATATTCAATTCCATTTTGATGTGGTGCAAAAGGGTCATTGACAAAGGATACTATTCAGCAGTCTATAGTATCTAAATTCTTGCACTCAAAAGGGTTAATTAGCTATTATATAAAGTTTTTGAGAGAATGCCATTCTTCTGTGTCAAATCCTATTTTCATTGCACTCAACCTTATTTTAATGACATAGAACTGGACAAATGGGGAAAAACACCCATGGCACAATTTCTGACAATGAATATTTCAGCAGGTGCCTCTTGGCTAAAAGTATAGATAAAAGCCTTGCTCCAGGCAAATTAAGAGTGGAAGAAAAGACTTCTAAGTACTGAGAGCTTATGAGAAGAGAATGAGCATAGAACCCTAGACATGATACTTTCAATCATTAATCTAGAGATCACAGCAAAAGGCAATTACAGTGGCTCCTCCCTTGCGCTGTAGTCTGTGTTTTGCTGCTGCGTAGAGCAAAAGTTTCCAGCTAGAAGTGCTCTCTTTCATTTTAGTTGTTTAGTTGTAGCTGTTAACACCATAATTTCCTCTTTTTTTACAGCACAAGCAAACTTCTTACAGGACTCCCTATAAACACAAGGTGTAGGCTTGTACTTTTTTACTACTCTGAGTTGGTTTATTCAGAATACTATAGAAAGGATTGTGTTGCTGTAACACATTGACATGATAAAATAAATCCTGATTGGAACTAAAAAGTGAGCTTAAACCTGAAAATACATAGCCCTGGGTAGCCTTTCTTCTCTGGGCTTTCTTTTGAACTCTGGCTTTGAGGAGTTTGCGAGTGCTGCAGAAAAGCACAAAGGTGGGATCAGAACTAGGGTAGCAGAGGAGAGCTGGCACAGAAAAAGGAGATCTGAAAGAAGCACGAGTTATATATGAGATAACAATGGGGTTCTCAGGGAAAACAAAAGGGAAAGGCACAGAAGAGTGGCAGCACTATAAAAACTGTGGGGCAAAGTATGGTGAAATTGGGGAAGTTTGAGCATACAGTTACAACATTTGAGTAAAACAAAAAAATCATCAGCTTCAGGTTTTCTCCTAGGTTTGCAACTGCTCTGTAACTATCTTCCTGCACCTTGTCTTACAGCACAGACTAAAGCTTTGCAGGCCATGATAAAACCTACATCCCTCAGGAGGGTTAGCTTACACTCCACCCCAACTGTACCTCAACTCTACTGACAGAATGACACCTACTTTCTTCTTGCCATTTTATATGCAACCATTAACTCTTCCTACTGATTTCAAAGATGGCTCCATTAAGAAAAGCATAAATTGAAGCAAAACAATGAGCAGAATCAGCTGAAACTCTAGGAGTTTCTTGTCAGCCTTCAAATGTCCAAAACAAAACTTCTACTATCTTTACCAGGAGGCAAAAGAAAGATGCTGTTTTTACCCATATGTTTTTGCACAATCTTTTTTTAATTTGTTTCTTTTGTTTTTTTTGCCTTATTATTTGTTCACAATATATGTTTCTCAAGATGCTGTTTTTACCCATATGTTTTTGCACCATCTTTTTTTCATTTGTTTCTTTTTTTTTTTTTTTTACCTTATTATTTGTTCACAATATATGTTTCTTTAGGTTTCCTCTTTTCATTGATCACTTTCCTGTCCATGAAAATTCCCCCAAACATATTCCATCTCACTTCTCTTTTACATAGTTTCCTTTCCAGATCTGTTCATTTTGTTCATCTTTTTAGCACCCTTCCCATTTCTGTTTTTATCCTAATACTAAATAAATTATTTTGAACAAAATAACCTTTTATTCACATAAAAAAGAACCCTCTAAGAATTATATTATCTCCTCAAAACTGTCATGCAGGGGAAAAAAAAAAAAATCTTGAATTTTCAGCTACCAAAATCTCTGTATTTTGTTTTGTTGAAATATGTCAGCAATTTAACATGTTCCCCCAAATGACAAATCTTCTCACAAAAATTGTTGTTCTGTCAAAAACACCACTGTCTCAAGAAAAAAGATATTTGAGCATGACATCTTTGACTGGCTCTACAAAATAGTCCTTCCACACCTCCCTATTTCAGGGTTCTTTCCTTGCTTTAAACTTCTACAACACCCTCAGTATTCTCTGCATTTTGTCACATTCCTCTGGAACTCTGTCATCCCTGCATCCACTACCTTTCTGTGCTGTCCTGTCTGCATTGATTTGCTACTCTGCAGTGGAGCTGGGTAGAAATGGCTGTCTGAAAAACAGAAGGGTCATGCATTCTTGTTTCATGCCAGGGAGTATATGCCTATTTTTCTCTATTAACTATGTGTTATCAAAGTCAAAAGTTGCACACAAACAATGTCCACTGAAACCTGCTGGCAGTGTTTCAATTCCTAAAGAATAAAACTGGATTACAGAGTTTGTGTTATAGAATCAACTATGGAGGAAATTTAATTTTTCTGGGACCTAATGAAGCAAACTTCATTCAGGTGGACATTTAACACTGCATAGCTGTAAGAGTCAAAACATCCTTAATATTTTACTTTTAACAAAAATCAAGATTATAACATCATTTTCAATGAGACATAACTAGGAGCTAACCCACTGGGAGACAGCAGAGTAGCCATTCTTAAATTTTAATTTGTTGAAAATGGCATTGTTGCTATTGCTAACATCCCACAAAAAGAATCACTGAAGCTTTAACTCATCAAACCAAGCTAAGGAGTGTCTACTTTGGCTTCTTCAGCAGTTCTCTTAAATTAAGTCTTTATGAAAGTGAATCACAAGGTCTCCAGCAGCATGGAAAACAACTGACCATTTGTACATTAGTGTTATGAATAGCTTCTGTAAACACTTCCATAATAAATGGCCCTCAGATACATAGCATGAGGGAAGCATGGTAAGGAACAAAATAAACTTTGACTGATTTGAAGAAAACTGATTTTTATAGCTGTTCAGAATCTCTTTTATTTTTAATAAAGCTATAAATACTTTGTCAGAGGCTTGACCTTCATCAGGAGGAGTAGTCTTATTAACTTGTTAGTACAGCTACTAGCACAAGAATGGAGTTAAACATTTCTGTGTTTGACAGGTATCATTTGACATCTAGACATTTCACTGACAAACTATGGACTGTAGTGCTATAATGACAACTACAGTCACTCTTCACAACTACTCAGTCTACAGATCCATTCATGCCATCAGCAACCATGGATGTCTTTCCATTGACTATTATTATTATTAATATATACAAATAGAAATGCACAGGTTAGTGTGTGAAAATCTAGCCATGTGATGTACAGTATGCCCCTTAGAGCAGTTTTGGTGCCACAGCCCCAGTCTCTGCATGTTCTTCATAATGCTTCACTATATCTCATGACTGCTGCTGATACTTTCACAACTATTTCTACATCATAGTCATGTACTTTATGGCACTACACTGAAGCAAGCCAGAATGCATATGTCAAATTAACCGAGAGCAATCAGCACAGAGCCCACACAGTGCAAGCTCAGGAGGATAAATCAGTTGTTCACTGCATGGAGAATAGCTGCAATCAGAATTAAGACTTTAGTCAGCGACTATGCAAAGCAAAGGCAACAATAGTTTGTGATGGAATCACATGTATGATGTATGTCAAAGTAATATTACAGTTTGTACTGCAAATTTAGTCACACAGAGCTTCCATTCCAGAACCAGAAAGGGAAGCAGTGTAATATATAGGTAATGATCTCTTTCAGACCTTCTTGATTGCTGCTTCTGTAGTCTCTAATGGCATTCTTTAAAACATAAAATAACAAGTGATGGTTCTTGGGACAGAAAAGTACCCCAGATTTAGATATTTTTCTGGGTGCAATAGAAACTTCTGATGTTGACTGAACTACCTTATATATAACAAAGAACATCTAGGTTTTTAAGAAATAAATGTAACTAGTCTTTCAGGTCCAGCAACAGAACATAGATAATAAGTGTTCAGTTTCACAGAAGGCATTTCAAGCCAAATTTTCCACTTATGTAGGTACTTAAATTTTGAGTTAGATTCCTGAGCTGTTTGGGTATTTAACATCTTCTGAATACCATGCAATTTATATACTAAACTTTGAGCACTTTTGTGACTCCTACAAGACACTCAGCTGGATCTTTAGTTCCCTTAAAAACAAAGAAAAAAAACAAAACAAAACAAAGATATTTTTTAAATGTTCCTATTTTAATTACAAATTGAGCTGCTTTATTGTCCAGTGTGCTGAAGTATCTTGACAGTTCAGGGGTTAAAAGCTCTACTCTTTGCTGCCAGGTGTCCCTGCAGATGCCGTTGGGACAAAACACAGGGAACAGTCTGTGGCTTCCTAATTGCAGAGCAAGCCTTCTGAAAGGAGTGCGTTAACAAGCGTAATTGTCAGCACCAGCCAGATTAACTGCAAGGTGAGGTGATATAAACCAGAAGCAGAGAAAGAAGCAGGAGAAAGTGCAAAGGAAGGTTAAAATGAGGCTGGCAAGTTTGTTTCTCAACCTTTTTTTTATTTTTTTAAATTTTTTTATTGTTACTATTTCCTTAATCAGGGCTGCAAGCTGAGAGAAGCATTGTATTCTTGGGGAGTGGAGAGCATTAGCTGTGAAACCAAGCTTTGCCTTAAGATATTTGACAGTTTGAAGAAAACCTGATCTTTACCTTGTCAGGCAGCTGACAAGTACTTGACCTGAAACCCCATTGTCCCACTTGCATTCCTAGCGTGAGTCAGCAACAGAGACTATAACTGGCAACTAATAATAATGGTATCCGAAAAAACCTACTGAGAAGAATTTTCATTAATGCTTTCTCATTATCTCTTCTCCTACCATCCTGATGGCACAAATCAGCCTTTGCTTAGCCCTGAGATTAGTGAAATGAATGGCATGACTGCTTTCCATCTTATTGGCTCTATCTCTAGCTGTAGAAAGAGAGCATCACAGCTCACACAGTTAGTAAATCTTTTCCTTAAACAAAGTTAGGTGGAATCTTTCTGTGTGTTGTTTTCTAAATCTGTTAAGTGACAAAATGGTTCTGACACTCCACCATACTTGTTCACAGCTAAACAGTACAGAAGCCCTTACATTTAAGGGGGTAGAAGAGACCTTTGATATTATATATCTGGTCCATATAAGAAAGTTCCAGCTCCTGCAGTGGTGGTGGAGCCAACAGAGGTGCAGAGTTCATTTGACTACTGTCTGTTGCACACTGGGAGTTAGATGAAGAATCTGGGTTCTTGATGAACCAATGCTTCTTGTTCTGGCCTGCATTATGCTAATAGTAGCCAATATTAGCTATGCTCAGCTATCTTAATGAGGTAACTTCACTTATCTACCCTGAAACACCAAGCTGCTTGTTTTGCTCATCCTATTTCCTGTATTCTTTTAGTTTAAATTAGATTGTTCAGCTCTCGCAGATGAGCAAACTAGATCTCAGAACTGGGACTCCCCCATTTATAGTGCACTGATGCAATGGTGACAGAAGGTTGAGACCTTGCAGGGCCAGGTACCTTACCTGCAAGAGGACACCTCTTCAGACTCTTCACAACACTGCAATGAGTGGTAATGGCCACTTTTAGGCCAGTCATGTGGAGAAGGAGGGAAATGGCTGTCCAGGCAGGACTTACTGCTCAAACAGCTGTTCCTTGCAGCTGTGACTCCTTTGACCCAGAAGTTGCTATTTAGACCTCATTGGTTTAGAGTTTTTCCTCTCTGGTACTAATCCCTGCAATATGTAGTTTCAGACAGTAATTCTATCTTTTTTGGTCCTTAGTTGACTGTGCTAAACAACTTTCCCCCCCCCCACCCCAAAATGTTATTATGTTATTAGCTTGCTAATAGCTCTCTTCCGTATCTGTTCCAAATAAAATTGAACAAGGATGTTCCAGTGTTCTTGGAAAAGGATCATCAGAATTCAACACAGTATTTCAGACTGAGGTTTCTCAAAGGCAATGAAAGCTCATGAAAAACTTATTACTTTCTTAACTCTACTGGTTATACTTTTCCTGGTATATACCAGAACTGTACAAATGGCCCTCTTGAAGAGATTCAAGCTAGCCCAGATCTGTTCATTCTTTCCTGACTCATTGTCAGGGAAGGCAGAGCCATTTTGGTCAACTGATTAGTGTCTGGTGTGATGAGTAAGGACTGACTGACACATGCAGAATGTAAACTTCTTTTGAATTACAGCAGTTGGAGAACAAGAAAGCAAGAAAAACTGTTGAAAAATGCCAGTTATTAGAGCTGGACAAATTTCTGCTATTAGATAATGTAATTATTCCCTAAACCATACTTAATTATCAGGTACACAGATAAATCGACATTTTTATTCCTTTTTTAAATATTGAAAATTAATTGAAAAAAGCTTTTTAAGAACGATAATTAAACAAACATGCTATGAAACAAGGCCATGTGCAATTTCATTTTATGTGTAAATTACATGTAGGCCCAAAGGGGATGGAGTCTTATTATACAGTTTATGCCTCTATTAGCATTTCAATAGAAAGACTTTTTCTCCTGGTTCAGAAGAAAACAAGGAAAGCAAGAGATATATATTGGAGTTATAGACAGAGAAGGGGGGTCTTGAAATCTCTGTTATTCTTCCTCTCACCCCCAAAAAGGAATGAAAGCAGATAGGGTTGTGGTCTCTACAGATGAGAGGATATTGCAGAAGTGTGAAGCGCAACTGACTTCATTCTGTAGGAGACTGGACTGTAACTTGAATCAGATCCTAAATCCTGATAAGGTAATGTTAGTTCCCTGCTGGAATCTGTTCATGTCAGGACCTCTGTACAGAGTACAAAAACCAGCAGAAACAGTTATATTTAGCCTCTCTGCTTTCCCAGCACCCCCTTCAGACAAATAAATGCAGAAGTTGGAGAACTGTGGCAACTAATCTAAAATGTTTAAACACAGTACAGAGCATTTGTATTTATAGAAAATCTGAGAAAATTAGCTTCAGAGGTTTTCAGCCTCAGCTGTTCCCCTCTCACTAGGAAGTTCCTGACATCTTCCCCAGCCAACTGTGGTGTGTTTAGCCACATAATCATTATCCCTTTGTTTTTTGTGCATTTGAGCTTCAAATATATAAAGACCGTCGTCTACAGAAACAAGCTATGTTGTGTTCATTTTAAGTTCACATTGTCAAAGGGATATATTGTGTGTGCATCATCATGGAGACCTTATTTTGATCCTTGTTTGTATGCTTTCTAAATGTTTAAATAAGTAAACCCAAGGGAAATTGTCTACAACTTTTGCCTAATATGACTTGGATATCCTCTTTTGAAATTAAAAATTGAACTGACAAATGTAATAATGTGATTGCTATAGCATATTTGGACAATTGCTATACACCATAGTACCAGAGGACACTCTTTAAAAGTTAGCAAAATACAGTACAAATTGAGTATATAACTAACATACTAAGAACAGCATAGTGATTGATCTGACAGGGTAGGTGTTAATGTGAAGCATCACATGATTTCTAATATGAATCTAAGGCCTAAAGATATTCATATTTTTTATCAATGACCTGGAAATAAAGAAAAATAATTAATGCTGAGAAAAGTGTCAGTATTTGCCATAATTATCAGGAAAGGACAAAGCAAGGTGGGTTCATTCAAGTAATGTGTATCTTAACATAGCAAAGTGTGCTGTACTTTAGAACAAGGGAAATCACACTGAGAAATGGGCAATGTATCCTGAGTCCAGTTTCTCGGGAACAGATTTAAGAGTCAGAGTGGGGAGGCAAGTTAAATTGCATATATGATGCCATGGCAAAAAGGACTAAGTCATTCCTCGGTATATAAGCAACAAGCTAGAGACAGAGCATGGCATGGAGGGGTGTAACACATGGGTGGAAAGGATGCTAGAGTATTGTATTATGTTCTTGTATCACTGTCAGGGAGAAAAGATGTCCAAAAGCTGAGGGGACATAAAAAAAGACATAAAATTTATTCTGAAGCTGGGAAAAGTGTTTTAACTGATAAACTTTATTTATCCAAAAGCTGATTGAGAACTGCCCTCATTTACCTTCCCAGAAGATGAATCCAGCTGCAGATAAACATTTTAATTTAGCAGAGCAGGTCATAACAGCAACTGATGACTGGCAAGTGAAGCCAGGTAAACTTAAACTAGGAACATGGCAAAGTATTTAGCAGTCAGAGTAGTAAGCCAAACAACAAACTAGCAAAGTAAAATGAAAATGAAGAATACTTCATGTACCAACTCTTCTGGATTAAGGCAGGATGACTCTCTGCATTAACTAAAATAGGCTATTTGGATTAATACAAAGATAATTAAAATAAATTGCCTGAGATGTATGGGAGTTCAGGCTAGATTACTTACCTGGCCTTTTCAGGCCCTAATATGTTGAAATACATGAATTATTTTTATATTTTTTCATACAGACAAAATATTAATTTTTCTGTGTTTCTCCATTGGGAAAAAAACACATTGCAAGTAGCTGTAAAGGACACTGTTAGTTTACAGAAACTAATGACAGATCAAAAGATAATGATTACCAGCCTTTCAGATTTACTATATTTTACAAAGAAGGCTAAACAATGACTAGGTAATTGGTGACTGCTCTTTATTGCAATAATCATCACTGTCACCTTCCTTCTCCTCCTCTCACATGTATCTACCTGTTTTCTTTCATTTTATATTTGGATTAAATGAGACGGGAATCTTCCTTTTTACTAAAATTCAGACTTAATCTCTGCCTGGAACCTTGTTATTACTACAGTATAAATAAATAATAATAAATATGTACATAATAATAGAGGAGAAAATTAGGTGTGAGGTCTCTTTTATATCTTGCCTCAGATGTTACTTCCTTTCCAATGTTTGATGCTGCAGCCAGCAACTGAATGATCTAAAAGCACCATTATATGCTTGAGCCACACAAAGCTATTCAACTCACAATTCTTTCCAAGTCCCCAGATTATTTTAATATGATTTACAGTTTGCTTGGCACTTTCTAAGAATACCTGTGCTCTCCAAACTTTGTCATTTGCAGCATTTATGTAACAACATAAACTGCAATAAAGTAAGATAATATATCATAATGTCCTATCAAAAGGGAAAAGTGGCAGTAATGACACTTATAATAACAATAATGATGCCAAAAGTTTCTCACTTCCCAACACACATAATAAAGAGCTGTATGAGAAAGGAGAACTTCTGTGACTTCTTCCAGCTTTACAAGCTACTGCAATTTGGTGGTTATTTTTTTTTTTTAATATGAAAACAAAGCATATTTTTCCATTGTTGACGTAGACTTCCCCCTAGCTCTCACCAAATAATTTGTGTCTATAAAGATGGCTTCACTGAGTGTATATCAGTTTGCATATGTTTCCCTATCTCACTTTCTATTCTCCAAGGACTGAATTTAACCTTTTATTTCAAAGGTTTTGTGATTTCAAAAGTATGGAATAAAGCCCCAATGTTTTTATCTATGAACTGAAAGTTTGTTATCAACATTCCTTCTCAGCTGGTACAATTTAAAGATGTAAATTTTTTTACATCTAATGTAACTAAATGAAGTCATACACCTTCTTTAGCTGAATGGTCAAACAACCTCCAATCCCACTTGCTTTGTAGGTGTTTTCTTCATGAAACATTTCACAGATCCAGACTCCTTCATTTATCACCTCTTTGGAGAAGACTCAGCTGTTAAAGATCTCAGATCTGCTGTTCTTACTCAAGTGTCTTTCTATGAGCTTTTAAAAGAGGACAATGGTAGTAGTCGTGTTCTTTTGTCTGTCTCATTGAAAGGTCCAAAGTTATCTCCTCCATTCTTTCTTTTTTAAAAGAATCTTGGAGATGCTTAGAGTTTGAGTTAGGTGTGATTTCTGACTATTTCTGGTTACACCTCAGAATCTGTTCTGTGGATTCCCTGTCTCTTGCACGTTCCAAAGTCATTTTCTCTAGCTACTGCTATCAATACCTTTTTCACCTCTTTAAATGATCACTGTATATAGAAAAAATAATCAGGAATTTATATAAAAATATCATTATGAATATACAATCAATTAGTTTATTAATAAAAGATAAAGACAGCACTTGCACAAAAAGGCATGATTTTGGTTTTGTTTTGGTTTTTGTTTTGATTTGGGGTTTTGTTTTTTTTTTTTTCTTTTTTTTAAGAGTACAGCTGCATTACTATTTCACAAATAAGAATTTTCTTGAAAGGTGTGCTCAAAGGTTTTTATCTCATCTGGTAAAAATAAAAGGTCTAGTGGAGTCTCAATACTTTTTTTATTCAGATTTTTACTAATCCTCTTACTTTGGCTTTGAGTGGGTTCCCAACAGCTTGCTCCAGTTACTCTTGCCTCATACAGTGGGTCTAGTATTTGTACTTCCTCAAAACCGCATTAAAGGCTGTGGTAAGTGGAAAATAACCAGTCTAGTTTAGTGTAGATTAACTGCATCTACAGATATCATACAGTTAAGAAAATGGCAAGCCTTCATATTTAAACTTACACACAACAGAGAACATGGCCTAATATTTATGGTATACTATATCTCCACTTTTTTCTTTCTATATACTAGACCATGATCCTCATGATTTTGTCCATTTTTGTCCATTAGTCATAATTACTCAAGGTAGATATGAACACCTTGCCAACCTTATTAACCAGACTATTACATTCCAGGTATTCTAGATTGTGTCTTGACAGACTATCTGATGTAAGGCAAACTGCAGTGTAGGGCTCCCCACCATCTAGACTAGCACCTCTGAAGACAATGTTGTAGTTCCTATGTGAGATACACCCATGTGTTTCCTTTACGGGGAGGATGAGGAAGGAAGTTGGTCTTTCTCAGTATTTCCCAGTTATGGAGCCCTGGGGCACATAACAGAAGAGAGAACTGGGCAGCATGCTCAGACACAGTAGTATTGACAGAGCCTCTTGTGACATATAGTTGTATATCAATGGAGAAGAATATAGTGGATCATTGACTAAAGCATTTTCTCTCAGGCCTGCAGTTTAGCTCTTTCCAATTACTCTAATTTAAGTTTAATGCCTAGTATATATAAAGTGCTGTATTGCAACAACATTATAGTCTTGGAAAAAAAAAAGACAAATTTTCAGCAGGCAACAGATTAATTAATTACAACGATTTTCAACATTTTGGGTAATATGCAACAAAACCAGGGACAGAGTAGTGAAAACTACAGGGTTGTCTTCATGATCAGACTGTTAGAGAGTGAGAATGCGACTTTGAGGCCAGTTCTTGTTAACATGTAAAATTCATCTTTTTATTATAAAATAAAAATTCAGAGCAAAGCATAATTTAAAAACAAATATGATATATGATGGTATTAAAAGTGAAAAGTGGAACAGAGCACATCTCCAGATATACATATACACATTTATACATAGAGAGAGTTTGTCTATAAGCTTTTCAGTGAAGAATCTGCCAGTCCATGCCAGTTATTAATTATAAATAGATCTTAACCAAAGGATGTATGTTGTGTCTAGTTTTAAAAGCATATGAGGTTCAGATATTTATGGGTTGAAGTTTCCACAGTCTGCATGAGCAAGAGAAAGCACTTTCAAAGTGGGACTTGACACTTGCGATATGCATGTATGTCTCAGTTACACAGTAGTCAGAGGGGCTAGGCATGCAGAGAGAGAATATTTTATAAGTCGATATCAGTAAACTTCAAAAGCAGGCCAAATGATGGAAGGGAAAGCCGTTCATAAGGTACAGTGAGCAAGAGCACGCCTTTAAAAGCTTGGCAAGCAAAAGCCGGAATGTGATAGATGATGTAATTCAGAACCAGAGGCCAATGCAGCAGAGAGAGAGCTGGAGTGATGTACTGCCTGTTTGTGCTGCCAAGGTCTCTGTGAATAAGATGAAGTTTGAAGATCACGTTTCTAGGAGATAGTTCAGCAATCAGTTCTGGATCCTAGACCAGATTAAACTTACAAAAAAGTAAGTGATCTCTAGCACTATTTTAATTTGAGTTTATTCTGTGCAGGATCTTAATGCAATTTATAACTTTATGTTTTCCAGAACACAAAAACTCTCTTTTGCTTCTTGAAACATTTACTGTGAAAGATTGTTTTCCTGAATGATCCCTAGGGCAAATTACAGGTTGATTTAAAGACATATGATTAAGAAGAACACAGTCCAAAACAAAGGCTCATTATGTACGATGTAGGGAGTGAATCAGGTAAATGTCCCATTATGTGACATTATCAATAGCCTAAAGTCACTAAAGAGCAACGTTTCCTAAAGTTTCTAAATAAAATGAGTATGCTCCAACTGGAAATTTACCTACAGGTGTTAGAGGAAATGACAAAATATATCAGACATTCTCAGAGGTGTAGTCACTGCAGTCCAATAAGAATCCCGGTATCAATCATCCCCAAGAGAATGGATTCAAATAATTCTCATGTAAGGAGATTTAAGTTGTTTGGCTGCTAAAAGTTTCTTAGTACAGTAGCTACACTTTTTCTTCAGGTCTAGGACATTCTATGTACCTCTAAGTATAAGCAGAGGGTCACCATCTTTAAGGACAATATCCTTGTCATGTGAAGAAACCCAGACGGATACATAACATAACATTAATAAAAACACTTCCTGTGGCATTACTGGAAAGATTTTGTTCATTCATTTGGAGGTATTTTGGATGGTTTGTGGGGGGTTTTTTGTTTTGTTTTATTTTGTTTTTCCTTCATCCAGCTTCTCATTTTTACTCAGGGCAGGCATCATTTAATCTAACTGTGTTTGATGACATCATGATACAAGTGGAACAAATCAACAAGAGATTCATCCCCTTCTCAGACTGGTGGATTGAATCATGCTCTGGAGGTGTCTGTCTCTCTTCACTGAATACAAAGGCAGCTGAGATAATTGGCTTAAACTAGATGTCTAAATTTTAAATGATTAATGTTAGATGAGGTGAATCTTACCTTAAGAGGGTGTTTTTAAGGGCAGTGATTGTGTATACAAATATAATTAGTAATGCCATTATGAAAGTCCTTCATTTAATCAGAGAGATTCAAATGTGATGCTTTTCAACAATAATCAGCATTCAAAATCAAATACCTTTTTAGTATGCTAGATACTCATTGCAGAATGGAATGGGATCCAGTGTTTTTTCTTTCAACATCTTATTTACAAATGAAAAGATTCTTGTGTTCTGCTGTTCCACTTCATCCTGTGGTGCCTTAACCATAGCCATCAGTCAGTCTCTCATACTGCAGTGTGATATCCAGGACTGTTTTACAGTTCCAAAAATGCAACTTTGAGGAAAGTCAATTCCTAAATTCTGCAGCTGTGTTGGAAAAGGTGCTCCTGTATTATGAATGAAATGACTCATTCACCCTCTGTTCAAGTCAGTGCACTGAAGTGGTTGCTTTAAGAAAAGTGTAGTCCAGGAGCATTTTGAGGAAAATAGATAACTGAGTAACTTTCACTGAAAACAACCTAAAATTCATAACAGTGCCAAATACTTCCAAGTATTAGGCTGGGACCCAAAAGTATTCCAGTTTGCCTGTATTCCATGATGTAAACTGTAGATAACTGATCAGAATACCTCTACTAAGCTTTCCGTTGATTTATTTTTCTGAGGGCAAATCAAGTACACACATACTTAAGAACTAAGAAGACATTAATTTTTCTTTTGATTCAATTTATTCTATTACTGAATAGTGCCAAAGGTAATTTTGAAGTGATCAGGTTAAAATTTATGTAAGCTAAAATAAAGAGGTGGCTTAATTGAATAAGCACACTTAACTCATTAACCCTGTGCCCCTGGGACTAATCAGTATGAACCCAGGGCTGTTAATAATCACAAAGGTAGCAAAATTCTGCTTCTCATTCTTGCACAGAAAAAAAAAAAAAAAAAAAAAAAGAGGGATAGAAACAGGCAAAGGGAAAATAGGGGCAGTCTGTAGATATTCCTAGAGTAAGAGAGGACACAAGGGCACAACATGAAGTTGTTAGTGCTTGGTTTTCCAACAGAAAATCCTGTGTTATTAGAAAGTTGATTTTCCACTCCCACTCCAAACAGAAGTTATTAGTTAGGAAGTGGAGCAGACAGCTGCTGTTTTCATTGTCATGAGTTGTGGGAATGTGAGAAAGATCGTGTAGTTTCAAACAAGAATGAAGAAATACAGTAGATCAAAGACTGGTGACCACATCTGACTTGGTTTAACATAAGAAGGCACTGGAAAAAGTTGGTGTGACAGGTTTTTCAGTTTCCACCATTGCTTGAGATGCAGGAAGGTGGGGTTGAGGGGAGTAGTGGGTCATCTGTAAATGCTTGGAATTCTCAAAGGGTTATTTAGTAACTTGGGAATAGGTCATATTTACACCTTTAAGTACCAATGGGGCCAAATCAATTTGTAATCCTCCCAAGACAGAGAACTCCTTCTGAAGATAAACCCCTCTGTTAAAAGTGGAGACAACTTTTCATGAAACATTTTATAAGATTTCCAAAGCTGAAGGGTTTCATCTCAGTGGTATGATATCCATAGTTTGCAAAATAGCTTGGGTGCACTGGAGAGAAAAGATATTGTTTAAAGGATACATTTGAATATATACTACAGTCAAAGGAGTATTTGATTTACGTAAGGATGCTTAATGCTTATCATAACACCATTATCTCCTCTCTGTCCCAGGGCCTGAATGAGACCAAAACTCACATGAACTGTTTCAAGCTAACTCTAGGCAAGACGTTAACAATGCTGCAGAAAAAAGAGACATACTTGCCAAAACCACAACGCCCTAGTCAAGTTAAAGGTTTTACTTCAAATTCTTAAATGCCTCAGTAACTCGGGAGCTCAGAACCTCCACATGTGTGTTGTACATAGGAGTAGCTTGTATAAATCCCAGGTGAAAAAACCCTACTGCTTTGTCACTGAATCCATTGAAATTCTATATTCTGCTATTATTAGTACTGATTGTTAATTTACTAATTACACACTTTAGCCCATCACATTTGAAAGAATTAAATGTTGTTCCTGGGAAAGAAGCAATTTTGATAACCAATTTGACTTGAAAATATTTTGGGACAAGAATTTTGAAGCTGACCATGTTCCATATTTTCTAAAACAGAAGTTGTAGGTTCCCTGAGTGTGTGCTTAGAAAAATAATAAGAATTCTGAATTTATTTTACATCAAGATTAATTGAACATTTTTGACTTTGAAAATAAAGCACTTTGTCTGAATGAATTAATTTTTCCAGATTTTTTTTTAACAAAAATCATAATTTTCAGCTTTCATCTGGAATCAGGATTTCAAAATCACCACTGAAATCCAGAGTTGTGACACGAGTGAGTCACAAGAGATTGCCCTGTCCGAGATCACAGCTGACATACAGTCAGCTATGCCTATATCATCCCTAATTGTGATTTAGTCTGAAAGACTCCCAGTAAGGAAGTTTGTAAACCGTGAGTCTGTGACCTGTTATGGCGTACCATCATATTGAAGCTTGTTGGGTTTGGAGGTTTTCTCCTAATGTTCAAGCCCCATCACTACTGCTGCAAAAGGAGCTGCTTGCTTCTTTCCCATCTCTAGTTCTGCAGCTACAGCTAATGTAGGCTGAGCAAGGGCCAAATTAGTAGCAAGGATGCTGTTACCATTGTTGTTTCTGAAGCCCGGTAAAATGACAGTCTGGCAGCTGGCTTTTCCAGATGCTAGGGTGGGGGATTTGCCTTAGATGGGACATGCTCTATAAATCACAATGCCTTGTGATTGCTTTAAAGTAGTAACTAAAGATAAGCTGAATTAAAGAATAGAACAAATGTATTAAGCTCCCCCTCTGCCTTCTCTTACCTAAACAAACTTGTTTCCTTCAAACTTTCTTCATGGGTAAAATTTTCTTCAGTCTGCGTTTGTATTCCTGCAGTCTACATATTTTAATGTACTTCCAAAGCTTGAGAAGCACCACTAATCCCAAATATAATAAAAAAAATTACCCTCTGTGCCCTACACAGGGTAGACACTCCAGAAAATGATCTCTTTGCAATGGCATCATGTTATTAATTTATTATTTAGATAACAACTCTTAATGCCATAAGAATATTGAAGAATGAAAAATAATTTCCTACCTAACTTCAGTCTGATTATTCAAAGCTTTCAGCTGGCAGAACACAAGCTTGATTAAATACAGCTTTTCCTGCATTGAGCATGACCTTCCATGACAGAATTGCACCTTTGGCATAATGGACGAGGAATAGCAAGGGTAAGACTGATGAGTTCAGAAAATGGAGATCACTCTGAGTGGCCTATGAGCTCCCATCCTCTCTTCTAAGATTGGTCTCAAATCACATAATCTTCAAAATGGAAGTCTGTTCTTTTCCCAGTGACTTACTAATAAAGACAGTTAAATGATATCTCAAGTATTATCTAAAAATAATAACACAACACCAAGAAAGGGACATAGATTACAGTAGGGAACCATGATAATTTCAAAAGGTCCTCAGGAAACTGCATTCCTTAAAGTGATTAAATTTATATATGTTTAGTCTGATTGGAAGCAGAATAGTGTAGTACTCCATATTCTGGAGAATTACTGACAAGGTAGAAATAAGCTCAAATTTAGGGGGGAAAAATACACCTGATTTGAAATTTTATAAGGAATATGTATGTATAGTGCCTTTAATGGTCATTATCAACTGAAAATATGAAATGTGATAATTCCCTATTCACTAGGAGGTGCACATTAATGACAAGTTCAGCCACATTTTCAGATGCTGTATCTAAATGAATTAATGCATGTCTGCAAAGTGAGTCCAGATAGATACAGTTACACTTTAAAATTTTAAAGGAAAACATGCTATTATTTTTTTATTATTTTAATATTGAAAAATGCCAAGTGCATCCTTCAATAAAACTATTTTTTACTTTAAGACTGGCGTGTTTAAAGAGACTCAGCTGTGGCCAGTGTCAGTAAGTGTGCTAATAGGATGGTTGACAGCTCCTGTGGAACATTTTCAGGGCAGCTGCTTTATTGGTTCATGAAGCATTCCCTCAAATATTATGAGTGACAACACACTTGGAAATGGTGCAAGAAAGGCGCTTCCAATCTACGAAGACAGCTCACGTTTGAATTCTCCAACACCAGACCATTATGCAATCAACCAGCACTCCATCTGTACTGTAACCGCATGTCACAAAACTGCATTGTCTTCCTGGGAAACAAGATACATCACTTCTTAGGACCAAAATAAACTGCCCTGAAACTGTAGGATATTTATTTTGTAGCTGGCACATGTTAAGCCAGCACCTAGTGGGTTAATAACTTTGCTTCATTTATGTGCCTTTGGGCTAAACTGGACTTATTGAGCAGAATACCCAGAGGTCAAATCTGAGTTAGATTCTCAATTTTCTTCAATTAATTCTCATATTAAAATGGTAACAGTCTGTACTGAGCTTTCAAGGGAACTGCAGGCATACTGCTCCATAGTTGTTCTTAGTGTTGGCTGAATATCTGGCATTTAATCTTTGCTAAGGAAACCCAGGTGGGTGCTTTATGCTTCTTCAGTATTTATTTTGCATGTCCCACCCTTCTGCTTTCCTTGCAGAAAAAGTTTTTAATGTTATATAATCCACCTGGTTTGTGAACCTGTAATGGGAATACTGTTTTCCTCAAATGGGATACCAGAATTGCATCATTAAAGTGAGCCTTGAATTGGTGTGATGTGGCAGTTTAGCACCCTAAAGCAGCTTTAGAAGGATTTGTGCCACCTATCAGTCCACATTACACAAGTGCCTTTAGGCACTTCACTAAGCATCTATTTTAGGGATTGAATCTATTTACCTTAGTTTCCCTTTGAAGCTGATAAGAGAACAAGACACCTTAAGGATGTGGTCAGGCCTCTGGACATAGTTACCCTGCTCAACACGCTGCAGTGCCTTGGTGTTTCAGCTGTGTACCAAACAGAAGGAAACACAGCTTACTTCCAGGGCATGCTGTGGTGTAGATCACAAAACTGGATATGAGCGGGTCAGTCTCAGGAACCAACAGTACTTTTTCAACTCTGCAGTTCATATGCACTGTTACGTTTTCCTGCCTCCTTCAACCTTCATCTGCCCTTTCAGCAATCAATATTAAGGGTCTTCACAGAAACAACTCTGCTGTCATTTTCTTATATAGGTCACTTTTGACCACCACAGAGACTATGCATAGTGCTGTGGTGTGTCTTCATGGAAGATCTATTTGCCCTTGAGAAAGTACTAAACCACAAAGGCCACTGACAGAATCAAAAATAACAGAGTGAGGTTGGTAAATACCTCTAGGTAAAGACCAGCTAGTCCAAACCAATCTTAGAGTAATGTCCACTAGAACAGGTTGCCTAGGACCATTTACATTTGGGGTTTGAATATCTCCAAGGATGGAGACTATACCACCCCTCTGGGTAACTTGTTCCAGTGTTCGACCACCCTCAAGGTAGAAAAGTTGCTGCTTATGTTTCATGTAATTTCCCAGATTGTAATTTGTGCCTAGGATTTTCACCATATTATCCCAACTCAGTTTTCCAGAAAATTTTTCTGCAGGCAATAATACACATGAAGGAATTTAGACCCAGGTTTGTCCTTTATCCTGTTTGCATACAGCTTTATAAAATCAGTTCTTTTGACTGGGAATGCTTTCTTGTTCTGGGTCCTGCTGGTTGGTGGCTCACTATCTTGTTTCAGCTACAGATGTGGACAGATGATAGATTACATGGTTTTGTGCAGAGTAGAAAAGGGGCAGCCAATTATTGTAGATTTAGTAAACTAAATCACAGCTATTAACTTGCTACTATATTTTTGGGGGTAGTACCTCTGGCAGATACTCTCAGGTCTGGAGCTGATTCAACCCCTGAAGGATCTGATCTTCTGGCAAAGAAACCCCTTACCTTATAGCTAGAAACATAAGATGGAGGAGAGACAAGCTTTGGTAAGAGAGTTTTCTTTCTTCTCTATAGAAGCAAAAGTTAAGATTCTCAGTTCTTTCTTCCTATTCTATGTGCTCTTGATTTTTCAATGCCAACAACAAACAGGATCGTTATGGTCTGACAGCATACGAATTCTTCTAAACTCAGTGGGGGCTGTCTCAGAAAATGAAAAAAAAATCTGACTTTAAGAGTTGGTTATTTGCATTAGAGGGCATTATGCCTCTGTACTTTTGTGCTGGAGGCTGAGAAGGCAGTTATTGTGTGGGATCAGAGCCAAGGGTGTGGTGCTGCGTTCTGGCAAGGTTAAATAAGGAGAGAAATGATTCTCAGCCTCAGCCTAGAGGATAGGTGTGTGCTGAAGGTTTCTGAGAAGCTGTTTGGCATAACTTGGAGGGAGATTTTGAACCATTTCAGGTTGGCAGAGTTTTAATTCAGGAAAGGAATGGAGACAACTGGTAAATGAGTTTGTGGGCGAGTAGATGATATACTGGTGGTAAAAGGGCAATGGTAGATAGATTGGAAGAAGATTGATTGACTAGGGCTTCTTAGAAAAAATGGTAAGAGCCATAGCAGATTAATTACTGTTTTCTCAAACCCTTTGTCATTCTCAAGCAACTATTTGTTCCCCTGCCATTTTCATATCCAGTTCCTACACTTCTTAAAAAAAAAAAAAAAAAAAAAAAAAAGGTATAGGCAGGAACTTATAAGGTCTGTTTGAAAAATAAGCATGTGTGTGATTTAATAATCTGTTTTAACATCATATATGTTCCATAGACAGGGAGGAACAGCACAATCCACGGAATCAAGTGTGATTTACAGCCAACTTAGGGTCATGTCTCTTGAGGGTTCTATTACACTCAGAGAACAATTAAGATGCTCTAAAGATTGCCTGGCTCTTCATTCTTCCAGTAAATTGCTGAAAGGTTCATATAAGGCTGAAGGTGGTTGAATAGGCATTTTCAGCTTTCTAAGTTTTGGGGTTTTTATTTTCCCTTAGTGGAGGAGTGAAGACTGGGAAAAGCAATAGATTCAAAATAAAATTACAGAAGAAAGGGGAAGAAAGTGTTTACAAATACCATTGGGGTGGTGTATAACATCAGTGTATTTTAAATAGGTAATTTATGGTCTGAGAGGTGGCCTTTACAATTTCAAGGCAAGTCATATCTCTGAAGTTGGTTTCTTCCATATTTTCCTTTGGATTATTTGTATTGAAATGAATGTAGTTAATGCTTTGTAGCAAATATCCAGCTTTTCCTCAGTTTCTTCTCTCTCTTTATTTTTTTTCCTCCCAGAAGCTCATATACTGTTATTCCAAAAGAACTTTAACTTATTGTTTCCCTTTAAAAGTCTTATTCAAGTCAGCTTAAACCACATAAGCACCTGGATATGTGTTTTCTGTTATTTACTACATTTTTTTTTACCATTTGGCAGTTTGTATTCTTGTCCTTTATTTCTCATTCATGGTTTGAGTTTGAGGAGTAGAAGAACAAGATGAAAGAATAATACTAAATTCTTATAAATCAATTTGCATTGACTTTATATATGAACTGAGCCTTGGCTGAATTTTCTTTTGTGATTTTTCTACTTGAAAAATATTCAGGTTTTCATGTCAGAGATTGTGTCTTCTATTGTATGCTAATGCTTCCCCAGATTTTATATATCACTGTAAAAATAAAGTGCAAACATTTACATATTTTCCTTATTAAAAGCAGAGGTACTTTTTAGATAATTCTTCTTGTGATTGTAAAGTATCTGGAACATGATTTTTTTTAGTCCTTTTTTTTTTTTTCTGAGATCTGCTGTACAAAACCTGATCCAAATGAATTGTTAGATATTCAGGTTAGTTTTAAATGCAGCAGGTGGCTGTAACAGATCAGAAGATGCTGATAGAGGACTGTCCTTCTGTGGAAAAGACCTCAAATACCTTAGAACCGACATAGCCATCTTTACAGAGGTCTTTTACATTATCTTGTGTAGATGTAGGAATGGAGAATCTGGAGCCAAGTAGGATGAGAAATAATTTTCCTAACAAATGAGAACTTTTGAGATCAAAATTAAATTAAATAATGAAAAAAAACAGGAATATTAAAAGTGTTCTCAAATAATTTCAATGAAATACAATGTGGATATGTCAATCAAAACTTCTCCTTCAACAATTCCAGAATAATTTTGTTTTGATTTTATCTTTTAGATTCTTTACCCTTTTAATAGTAAAATTATTAAGTTCCCAAACCAGAAAATTATCACTAAATAACCCACTTAATTTTTAATTTAGAAAATATAGAAATAGAATATTTTGACAATAATTGTACTTTTTTCTAACTTTGAGGTTGGAATAGTTCCTCACAAATTCCTTCATTTTCCACAAATTTTCTACAGTAACCAGACAGAGGGCTTCTCTGAGAAACTCTTAGACCAGCCTGCAAGTAAAAATTATCATGCTGAAAAAGTAGCATAGAGCTTTTCTGGGCCACCTTCTACACATCTGGATCATGACCTTCATGGTTTCACCATTTTACTACTGTGCAATGCAACCTAAAACAGGTTCTTATGTTGTCCACATTACTGTAGTATCTGAAAGTCCCAGACCAGTGCATTAAGCAACATGACTGACATTGTCACATGTGGTTTGTTCTTCCATTTTCTCCCCTAGGGGAGAAATGGGGTGTGCTGTTTCTTTTTGGTGTGTCATTTTCACACATCCATCATCATGTAATACTCCTCCTTCTATTAGCTAATGCAGCAGCAGCTTTTTTCCTGGGAGAAACAACTTCCCATGAAACTAGTACAGCTCCTGAAAAGATCTCTTAAAACAGGTCACCTTCATTATGCCTCACTTCCCAGTCATGCTTGTCTCAGTGGCATCCCTCTGTCAGCAGGCAATAATACTAAAGTCATGCCAGAAGCTGGCACATTCAGGTGGCATGCTTTGCAGTGCTGAAAGCCACCAGGCTGATCTGATACGTGCTGATGAGAATTCACCATGGAGGTGATCATATGAGATGTTCACTGGTCGTTCTGAGCCGTGGTTGCTCGTGAATTGGCTAAATAATGAAAAGAGCAAGAGCTGCAGTGGTGGCATGAGCATTATTGCCTCTGCATCACATCAGATATTTGCAATTGCAGTACTGCATCTTGGTAGGACAAGGGGCAATGGGCGTAAGCTGGAACACAGGAGGTTCCACTTAAACTTGAGAAAAAACTTCTTTACTGTGAGGGTGACAGAGCACTGGAACAGGCTGCCCAGGGAGGGTGTGGAGTCTCCTTCTCTGGAGACATTCAAGACCCGCCTGGACGCCTTCCTGTGTGATCTCATTTAGGTTCCTGCTTCAGCAGGGGGATTGGACTAGATGATCTTTTGAGGTCCCTTCCAATCCCTAATATTCTGTGATTCTGTGGTTCTGTGATTCTGTGTAAGTAATACCACCACTATTCATCTAGGTCACATGTACACACAGTTTTTCCAACACATGCAGACACCGAAATAGCCTGTGAACTAATTCTTGACCCTTAGGGAAGAAAAGAGGGAGAGGCCTTGTTGGTTTGTTTGTGTTTTTTTCATTATATATTATCTATTCCCAGTGACTTCCTTTCTCTGGAAAAGGACCTAATGAAATTTCTGGCTGAGTTTTCAACAGTGCAATAGCAGTATGTCTAGGGTTTTTGTTGGTTTTTTTTAAAAATAATTTTCTTTAAATTTCATGCGACCCTTAGGGAAGAAAAGAGGGAGAGGCCTTGTTGGTTTGTTTGTGTTTTTTTCATTATATATTATCTATTCCCAGTGACTTCCTTTCTCTGGAAAAGGACCTAATGAAATTTCTGGCTGAGTTTTCAACAGTGCAATAGCAGTATGTCTAGGGTTTTTGTTGGTTTTTTTTAAAAATAATTTTCTTTAAATTTCATGCACATTAACTAGATGAGAGAGATGAAAATAGTTCCTTCTCATTAGGACACTGACACAAATAGAGCATTGCCTTGGTCAATATTCCCCCTAACATTAATGGCACTGCTCATGGATTAGGGGTGTTATAAAAATTTATTGTGATTAGAACAGCAACTGTTTTACTTTCTCCACCAACACACCATTCGGATGCATCAGGCAAACACAGAGTGAAAGATAAGGTCTTGTGTGTGTTTGTAAGTAAGGAGTGAGACCTGGAAGCAAAGTGGCAGAGAAACTAAGTAATTTCCTAAGGACCTCCAGAAGGTCAATGGAAAGTTGAGACCAGAATCCAGGTCTTCTTTCGGCCAGAGTACTGTCCTGTGTGATAAAAAAAAAAAACCCAAATAACCCAAAGGGGTCAGACCTGGACCTCAGAGAGATGCAGGGAATGTGAATTGAAGGGTGAGAAACAAAACATAGTGTACGGTATTTTCATATTCAAATGAGAGTAAGGAGTGAGACCTGGAAGCAAAGTGGCAGAGAAACTAAGTAATTTCCTAAGGACCTCCAGAAGGTCAATGGAAAGTTGAGACCAGATATATACACAGTATATAACTGTGCCTGTGATTTCTTAAGAAGGTGACAAAGGTAAATAGGACAGTTCCGAGTTAGGAAAAATGCCCATGCTGGAACTTTCAAACTGCACAAACCTGGTCTCACCTCAGGTTTTGTTATCATCTCAGAATCAGCTTGGATCATTAAATGGTTCTCAATGTTTCTTGCCTTAGATGCAGCCAGGGCACAATTTCTAAGAAAACTGCATGCAGTATGCTTAATTTTAGTACAAAAATCATGTTAACTTTGTTCTGAAAAAGTGCCTGTAAACAACAAGTTTTCTGTATTTAGAGGTGGCAATGTTGAGTAGAAATGATGCAAAAAAGAAAGGTGATTAATACAGTAAATGTCTAGAGGTTATTCAGGGAAAATAGATGAG
>NW_010304375.1:7890-29205 GCF_000700745.2 Antrostomus carolinensis | reverse complement strand
AAAAAAGGCTACCTTGATAATGGAGGGACTGCTGCGTTGTCAGAGATGTTTTGACCAAGTATCTGATCTGTCATGTGAGGACTGAAGAATGCTGGAGTCAGGCTCGGCAGATTATGTATCAGCCTTCCTGTGCTTGTTGCTGCTTGCACCTGGGAGTATGCCAGGGAAGGAAAGAATGAAAACATCTTCCCTTGTTATGGGCATTTCGTAAATGAGGGAACCTTGCTCTGGGTGTGGTTGGGAGACTTGCAGTTGCCCTTTATGAAACAACATTTGGAGCAGGAAAGTTTCCTATTGGTTTTAGCATAGTTGTGGTTCATGGATGAAGGGAAATCTTAGGAAGTTTATCTGGCAGAATTAGTACCTCCGGAATGGAGGTGCTATGGGATGTTATTTCTGCTTGTTGGTGGAAAATAAACTAAATTTGAAATGCATAGTTCTTGCAACAATGAGTTTGCATGCTTCTGCTAGTATGTTTTGGCAATGTTACATGCTTCAGTCAGTGGTGTCTGTATGGTACCATCAGTGTGTGCTCAGCACCTATTTAGTTTTATAAGATGTATGGAACTGGCATCTGAGGTATCTGTAAAAAACTTTTCTAGTGGAGAAAAGGCTGAGGCATGCTGAACTAAGCTTGTCCTGCCAGACTTCCTTTGAACCCTGCTAGATTTCATCCACAGATGTTTTTGTGCTAAAGGGCAGTGCAACAATATCTGAACCCCTGATCCTTGTCCTTGGTGAATGACTCCTCTCTTACACTCTTCTAAACTCAAATTAAAAGAAGGGCATGAAATGGAGCAGGGGGAGAAGAAAGGGAAGAAAACTAAATAAAAGTTTTTCAGTGCAATATCGTGGCCAAAAACTCTAAGGGGTTACTGTGACCTATAATGAAGAGACTATTGACAGAGAAATCTTGGCCTCTCTGAAGTCAGAGACAAAATTTGTGATGACTACAAATAGGATTTGGGTTTTTTCCCTCACAGCCTTCAGTGCACTGATATGATCTACAGTATAGAACAGAGGGGAAGTCTAAAATCAGATATTCCTAGATATACTCAAACAAAAATCCACTAAATAAATCCTTTGTAGTACTTCTGACTGGAAAAAAAAAACATCATATAGATTGTATTTTCAAAATGATAGACCTATCGCAGGAAGTCCCTGACTTTTATTTTTTTTTTCCTGATTTTTAGTAGGTTAGGGATGAGAGGATTGTTGGGGAAGGATGACGTGGAGGATCACTTGCATGCATCAAGAAACAAGCTTCTTGTGTCCATTTTATTTCTTTAGGAATTTATTGCTGTAAGTCCATCCTACAAGACTGAAGTGAATGGAGTTTTATTATTGTCACTTCTGAGGGCGCAAGTTTAGCTTTTGACTTGGGTAAAGCTGGTTTGAGGAAAAGTAGTATTCCTAACTCTGGACTACCACATGCTCATAGCATATAATGCATTAAATGGTGTGTTTAGAACCTTTACTGGAGAAATGGAAGCATTGTATATTGGAACATTTTACAGCTGCTAACATAATCACTTTATTTATAACTGTAGTAAATTTGTTTGCTAAAATGGGTTTGTTTAGAACTATTTTGCTGACAGAAATGAGGACAATATGAATTTATGTTAGCAATTAAAAAGCATGATTTTTTTAAAATAACAAAACAGAAAAAAGTTAATATTTAAACTATTTTATTTTGACAAGCAAGTGTATAGGGTTTTTTTTGTCTGTAAGACACAAGGCATCTGCAAAGTCTGACAGTAAAATAGATATCATTTCTCACATGTTTTAATTGGATTCAGTGCTGTTGATTTAAAGTAGTGTATTTTTGTGTCTCATTAAAAGATGAAAGAGACTATGAAAACTGCTTCTTCACTTCAAAATAAATACTTCCTGGACATGCCTTTTTAGGTGGAGCAGCACAGGGAAATATACATGATTGAACTGAGTTTTTCAGAGCCAAAAATCTTTCCTGCAATTTAGCATTGCATTGTGATGGGTGAGCCCAACCATGAAAATTTTGGGGACAGGTATGAGCTACACTTGCAATTACACAGCTTGTCAGATGACACATCTAACCTCTCCAGTGCAACTGGCCCAAGTAGTGCCTGTTAATGGGCTCTCATGGAGGATTTCTGCTCTGTGCTGCCTGCTGAGTGCTGCCATCATAAGGTCTGGCCTTCCTGGTTGGAGTGTCAGCAGAGTGGGCTGGAGCAATGGGAAGATGTGCCCAACGTACCTGTCCTTCAGCTCTTTTTGTAAGAAAAATGTCCAGGAAGAACTGATTGGTGGCTGAATCAAAGCAGAGCATCTCTAAAACAGATTTATGGTGGCACAAAGGCACAAACCCCTTTTGCTTTGCTTTCTCTCCCCTTTCATTTTCAGTGCCTGAAAGGGAACCCTGAAACTGGGTTGTGCTTGGAAAGTCGCATTTCACTTACATTTTGCTGACAATGTTTTTCAGCGAAATACACACTCACTCTGCCCATTTTTGAAACCTCATAGGTACAACGAGCTCTGAAACAAATTTTATGTTCTTGAATTTTTACATGTCATACTGTCCTGGTTTTGCAAGCAGAGAGTTAATGATCTCTGTGGGGAAAGTTATTGATAGGCACCAGGGTGCTACACTATCCAGCTTCAGTTTTGAGGCATATCTCGTGCTTAGCTGGTTCAAAACATCAGTAGAGTAACCCCTCTCTCATTTACCTGCAAAAGAACTGTCAAAGGCAAGTCTACATGTTCTTACTTCACTCTATGTGTATGTAAACATGGAAGGTTTTTGGGGACAAATACAAGCCCTCATTCTTGGTTCTCTTCCCCCTAGGACTGATTCAAGGCTCACTGGAGTTGATGGATATATTCTCACCAACATGCATGAACTCTGGTTTAGGTCTTTCTATATCCACAGAGGCATGACTCATTCTGGAAAGGTCAAAATCACACCCATCTACCCTATCTTTCTTAACAGCTTGCTGCATGGATCTGGTGCATCAAAGGCTGTACACAGAAGCCTCTTTTAGCACTGATGACAGCAAAGTCTGCAAATTTAGCAAAGTTTCCAGCAGTAACATTGAGGTGGAATAGATGATTTAAACAAGATTTTCCATCCTTGATTTTCATTTGTCCATTTTTCTGCTGAAGCCTGTGAACCAAAAGCTAAACTGTTAATAGCCAGAGGCCTGGTAACTTGGCAGATCTGAAAGAAGCTGGTGTGGATGAGCCTGCATGGGCAGACTGCAAATTTGACATCCAGGTTTTGATCAGATCTGAACAAGAATTTTAATGAATCAGCACAGGTATTTACCACCGTTGGACAGTTATACTAAATATGCTTGGGGCTGGTTAGTATCAAGATAGGTACCTTCCGGAGGAAAATAAGGAAGAAAGAGAGAGAGCGAGAGGGAACAAGAGAGGCACCACTCCTTCTCTTGAATCTCTGATAAATTAAAGCCCAAATTTCATTAAAGAATGCATCTCTTAAAATGTCTTGTTCCAGATAAGATACACGTAGCTGAGGTACAAGATCACTTGTATTAATTACGCTGAAACTTGCATGCCTAATCCTGATACAGCCCACACAGAAGATATGAACAATATGGTTTTTCTATCAAACAAAACTATGTTTTATAGCACAGCTAATAATGAGAAACAGTATTATTAGTCCTATTATTAGCAGATGTTATGCTGTGTCTGTACCTGTGAAAAGTTCATTCTTGAGCTTCTGGCATGGATAGTTTGGTGAAAAACTGGGGTTAATTTGCTGAGCAAATTTTTATTAAT
Organism: Antrostomus carolinensis; assembly: GCF_000700745.2. NCBI lineage: Eukaryota > Metazoa > Chordata > Aves > Caprimulgiformes > Caprimulgidae > Antrostomus > Antrostomus carolinensis. The sequence continues at coordinate 25,425 of NW_010304375.1, read as the reverse complement.
TCACTTGCATGCTGGTAGCCCAAAACAAGATGGTAGTCTTGTTTGCTAAATATTTTAAAAACTTTAAAAAAATCCCCCACACAGTGATTTAACAGCCTTGACTTATGTCTTATTTAACAAGGTTACGACCTTATGATGTGGAGATCTGTCATGACCTGGTCCACCTCCAATTAAATTTGTCAATTAAATACCTCTCAGCAACTGAGGCTCTGAATTTCTGGTAAGACATTGGCATGCTTCCTTTCCCTTTGGCTGCCCTGTAGAGCATAAAAGCATTTTGCAAGAACACTCTGGTGGACATAAGAAGGAGTAAAGAAAAGACAAGATCAAGAAAGCTCAAAGCTGAATATTTCCTCTATATTCTGAGGAGCAAACTACCTCAAATAGATCTGTTTCTGCATAGCCCAAGGGCCAACCTACTCCTTAGACCCTGCTCCTGTTTCTGTTTGTAATTTCCTATACATTCAGGTCGTTGGTGCAGAGCAGAGTCCATACTAGGGGAGATATAAAGCTCCTGGTGATGTGGGAGTTTAGAGATATTTTGCTGGTAATGGTCATGGATCTTGTGTGTTGAAATGTGTACCAAGGACCTGACATGAGCTCAAAAGGATTCAAACTGACTAGGTCACTCCATGCTTGTCAGTTTGTGGTGAAGTACAGAGGAGAAAATCAGAAGTGAGATATGACCAAGTTTAACTTGTATAGAAGAGCGAGGATGACGAACAATTTTCCAAATATCCAGAATGGAGAAACTGTGGTTTGCACATTCAGAGTTAACTGGCAGTGTGTGGCTAACACAGTTTGGAATAAATGGGCAATGTAAAATATACATGATGTGTTGGTTTCTCTGCACAGCAATTTCTTTGATGTTTGCTGTAGTGTCTATTTATAAAATTTGTGCTTGCAGGCGGGACAACATGTGATTCCTTTTCCCCCCTACAGCAATTCAAGGATTTTGTTTCCTTATTAGACTTTCTTTAAAATTAGAAGAAATACAAGAAGAAAACCCTAGCCCTTCGGGGCCAGTTGCAAAGATCCTTTGTGCATGTTTTCATGCTGCAGGTTGACGATACAGCTACAGTTTCTATTCTGAATAAAATGTTAAGACTTTATAACAAAGGAAACAAGGGACAATACTTCGAGTGTCACTGTCCCTAGACAAAAGAAGAGACCTTTTAGCCCTATGCATCGGATTGTCCTATATGATGGCATCAATTGTCAATATAAAATGTATTTGATATATGTCTTTATTGCTGTAGATCTCAACAGTCTCAAATGAAAAAAAGTGATGAGTGGCACAGGAATTGTTCTGTGTAATAGTTAATAAAAAAAGGAATTAAATTAAACAACCAACCAAGCCTCATCATTATTTGAAGGAGGGAGGAGAACAGGAGAGTCAGGAAGAAAGAAAGGTTAGGAGGAACTGAACTGGGAAAATGTCTTTGCAGAAATTAATAAAAAATAAATAAAAGGATTTTTGATATTTCAAGGTGTGCTTAGAAAATAATAAAAACAACACAAGGATAAAAAACAAATAGTTTTAACATCATAGCAAGATACACACTTAAGAATACTTAGGTCTTGAATGTATAGTTCTTCTGAGAACTTCCACACTGGAGTTACTGCCAATAATGCCCTCTTCTGGCGATGCTATTGCAACTGAGTCGGCGTGTCAGTCATCTCAGGACCCTGCATTTTCAATGTGCGAGGTGAACTCAACTGTAGTAAGGGAGAGACTTTTATCTGAGTTGAATGTCACAACCCCCTTTCCCCCCCACCCCCCTCAATTCCAAAGACTAGCTGTAGGTAAATTATTTTAAGAAGGTAAGAGATACCACAGTACAGTTTTCTTTCTTTTTTTTTTTTTTTTCCTTACCCCAAATAATGCTCTCTATGTCATCTGTATATTTATGATAGCTCAAAGACATGGGTGTGTGGATCTAATTAAAAATGTGAAAGGGTTTAGCAGCCTGCTGCTTCCCTGTGAGTCTCTTGTTGCCAACTCTTGGCAGCTCTGCTGTCACTGAGCCAAATGTTTAGTCTTCAGCTGAACTACTGCCAGTGAGCTGCACTGCATTCTGGGACAGTAGAGCCTCGAGGTACTGTGTTAAACTATCTCACATAAGGATGTGCAGTGAGCTGGACTTCATATTCAATCACCCCAAAGAAAAGTGAAGGAGAAAGCCCACTTTTGCCTGGTGAGCCTCAGCATCGTATAAGACACAATGACCAATTCCTTCAGGATTTGCATCAGGGAAAACAGTTTCTTGAGGTGGATCAATCCATGCATTTGTTTAACATGCCGATGCAGCAATGGCAGTAGTTATATTTAGCAAATTTAGTTTAAATCAGTCTGCTCTGGGTACAGAATTAGAAAAAGAAATAACAAAGACGTGGCTTCCTGCAATGGGAGTCTGGTCTCCAAGCCAACGCCTCATGCTAAATAAATACATTCTAACTCAACTCCAGGTGTCCTTAGCAAGGATAGGGCACTTTGGTCCAGAGTAAAAAAAGTTTGGCATATGTGCATTCATTCCAGGTGGCAGCAGGAAAGCTACGTTGATAGAAACATGCTTAGCACAGTTGCATTGCTTGATAAATTCAGGTATAATGTGGAGACAGATAGGGTTATAGGCTAAGCTGGCCTGTAGGCTTTGATCAGCACTCCAACTCACTTAGGGCTTAAAGTGGACTGGAAGAATTGCCAGGTCTCATGAGTCAATGATGGATTTCCAGCAGATCAGAATTAAATTCTCCTTTTAACTGTTCTCCCTGCACTCTTTTCTGCAAGGGAAATCACTTTTGCTAACAGCAATGGTGTGGGTCTTCCTGATATTTTTTTTTCTTTTTTCTATTTCTCCGCTGTCCCTTTTCTATCTTTTGTTTTCATGCTCTTCTCACCCTCACAACATTTTATTTCCCTTCTTTCCCATCTTTCATTTTTGCTCCTCTCCTATGATTTTTTGCCTCATCTGCCTAGATTTCACATCAACTTTTTTCCTTAACTTTTACTATCCTTTTCTGCAGCTTCCCTTCACTGTCATAACATTTTACCTGGGAGAATGAATGAGCCACCTCTAATGTTAGTCCAGGGACTAAGCAGACCAATTCTGTTGCACTTTATTTCTGGAAATATTTACTTTGTACGTTTCTGAAACCAGCACAGTGGCAAAATAATAACTAGGTGTTTCTGTTAGCACCATTGCTCCAGCTCTTAATGTTGGGTATTTAAGAATAAAACTACAGTAAAAAAAAAGCTTGGCTTCATATCAAATGCTTGTCTGCATTCATTCATTCATAATGCTAACTATAGATTAGATATACAGCACTAAAGGGGCAGAGAGAGAGAGGAAAAAAAATAAACATTTACACTAATAATCATTCATTTTTTTGTAAAACGGCATTTAAAGAAGTAGAAGCAGGCTTGAGTGTGCAACACACCTGAACTCCACCTCTTTGATCTGTCCTCTGGGGTCCTTTTTGTTACAGTGGGCCAGCTCTGGGAAGGAGGCAGGACTCAGAAGCCGTTTGGCATCCAGCCCAGGCTTTGTGGGCCACTGGAGAGATGGATAGCTAGGTGCAGAAGTGCCCTGAGGCAGGTGTTAAAATGTTGTTCCTAGTTCCTTGGTGGTAATCATTGCAAAACAATCCTGTCTGCTCTATTCGTATCAACAAGCTGCTTTCCCTGGCTCGTTGCTAAGAGACAGTATTGTTGCTTACAAGTTGCTTAGTGCCTTAGACTTTCATAATTTATAATTTATTATCTTAGCATAAAAATTTGTGTTGGTTTTTTTATTATTATTTTTATTTTATTTTTCCACCAACCCAATAATTGTCACATAAAACAAAGGTCATGTATCTACCAGAGCAGCAGTTGCTCTTATAATATACTTTGCCTTTGTATGGCTTTGGTTCTGTGAAAAGAAAATGCTATTATAAACTGAAGATGAATATCATTTTTGTCCATTAACTTCTTGCATTATATGACTGGTTAGGTCAATGGATTCCCTCAAGATTTCTTCACTATTGAAAACATGTTTCTGTCCAACCAAGAAGGAAATGAATTGAAATGATTTCAATTATCACACGAAAGACGCCGGTTCTTCTTGCTCTACACTTCAGCGCCTAATAGTTCAACTCATCAATCCTACTTTCATGAAGTTCAGCCGTAGAGATGTTTAACCAATGCCAGAAATTACTCTTGTGCATTAATCTAGCTTTGTGAATATACAAACCTTTCCTTGCTAAAGTGTTTTGTTCTTGACACTAGTTAAATCAGCTAAGTGAGGAGTAATGCCAAAGTGGAAATGAGAATAATTTGGAGACTTGTTATGTTGCAAAATAACTCTGTCACAGTTCACCAGTTTAAAGAAAAAAAAAAAAAGGAAAAAAAAATTAAGATTTTATTATTGTAGTCCCTGGTGTAAATTAAGGATATGGACCTGGGGTTAGGATTTACTTGACTGTTTAACAGAAGAGATGTACATACAGCTGGTGTTGTGGTATTACACTAGAACATATTTAAGAGCTCTACCAATGCACAACCATAAACGACATTGCTACTGTAAATGCTTTAAAAAAATGAAGGCATTTTCTCCTCATTTAAGTGAGCTGTTTAGGCCAGTTAGAACCAACAACTGCATCATACAGAGCTGTAGAAATGGTTATGTAGATCGCCTGGTGCATATAGTGCTCCCCCGGCAAAGCCTGTGAGGGAGTGTCTACCCAGCAAAATCTAGGCATGTTTTCCAGCATACCTGACCAGCAATACCAGTGAAGCTGTACTTGCAAGCACAGGACAATACAGCCAGGGTTAAGGCATGTGTCACCACACCTTGTTGTCCTAGCTAATTAACATAAGTAAAATTATGTGAACAAGTCCTGTGGTGATACCTACATTTTGTGCTGGAGGTGTGCTCTTGAATGTTTCAGCAGCTTAATTCCCTATTACCTATGTAATAAGCATACCAGCCAAGTGTATTTTAGTAGGTCTAAATGTATTCAGGATTTGGTCCTCTTACCTGTTAAGGTTACTCATGGGGTAGCCACACTGATCAATGCCTGAGATCACTCTCAAAAACCCATTCAACCTATAGTCAGAAATTTTTCATGACTTTCAACAGTCCATAAGGAACTGTTGAAAGTCATGAACAGTTCCATGAACTGAGAGTTGTTCTCAACAGTGTGACGAAAGTTGCTACTTTCAGTTTAGAAAGATAATACAGATACAGCTTAAATAAATGGGATGTCAAGAATATCTTATATGTTCTGGAAACTCTCTTAAGCCCTGCTCACTAATTCTGATGTAAATATCTCCCCCTCATACAGTTACTTAAGCAAAATAGGATCCAAAAGAACAACAACAAAAAGGCTTAGTGAGTTGCTATTATGTTATTTCTGGAATTCGAGTGACATGGATTTCATTTGAAGAATCTGAGTGAAGAGGACATCTTCCTCTTATTTTCCTTGTTTATGAATATCTTTAGCAATAGTAGTTCATTTCCCATAAAACTGGGGCAATTTATACATGAAATTCCATGATACATACCTCCTTTATATAAGTTCATGTTAAGTAATTATTACTGCTTCAACCATTCACTCAAACATGAGAAGAGATGAATAGGGAGGAGGATTATTATTTATTCATTACCCTTTTGAACAGGGTACTCCTGTTGACTCTGTAAATGCACCACAATTCTCCACAGAACCAGTTGGGGAGTATTTAGTCCAAGGATAGGGTGGCCTCACATCCCTACAGCCTAGAGAACTGATCTGTTACAGAAAATTCTGACCAAAAATCTCCCTTAAAAACAATGTATATTTATCCTGTTTTATTTGACTGGGGGTGGGGAGGATAATTAAGTGGCAAAAACCACTCACCATTTCTTAGGTAACGTGAACTGGAAAATGCATCAACAATAATATGTCTACAGATGGTGACTTGACCTTCTGAAAGAGTCATTAAAAATTTTGAAGGAAGATTTTCTGGTTTTAAACTCTTGTGGCTATTGGGAAAAAGAAGCAGATTTACAGTTGGTTGCTATTTAGGTTCTTGTGTGAACAATAGGCACCAAAGGCTCAGGAATCACTGTAAAAGCACAAAAGAAATAAGCTGCAAAAAAATGTAGTTAAGTGGCAAATCTACCATTTCAGTCCTTCGGTTAAGTCTGGTGGGTGAAAGAATCAGAAATAAAATCATATGACTAATTTTGCTGAAAACCACATATGAAACATCCAAATGTTCTTGAGGGATTATCGTCAGTTGCTCACTCAGGTATTGCAAGTCCATAGTCTCATCTAGAGCTTCATCTCTGGGGTTTTGCCAGATATCTGATAAATTATTCTACCATACAAAATCAATGTGTATTCAACAGGCCAGATCTTGGGGTTCAAAAAGGAAGAGTTGATGGATCATTATCTAGGTAGATTTCATGCATTAATAGGTTAATTTATATTTTATAAAGACAGTAATAACTGATTAAACAAGTCATGTGAACTTGTTAGATTAAATAGCCAGCAGAAAGTGAAAATATCCAGAGTTTTCAACAGGTTTCCGCCCCCCCCCAAGCTATCTCTTGCCTTGTTTGGACTAAAATCTCACTATAAACCGGAGAGGGGTAACTGGTCTGAAGGACTGTAGTGCAAACATGCTACTGTGTCAAGAAAGACCTCCTGGCAAAATACAACTTTTGAGTGAACAAAGAAAATATTTCTCTGTTGTTTCTAGATGCTCTGCTTTCACAACCAAATAATATTATTTATCTGAAGTCAATAAAAACCTCACTGAAAATCAAAATGGTTTATAAATTTAAGCATTTGGTTGAAGCTCTGCTTTAATTGATTAACAAAACAAAACTGAAAATACAAAGCTCATCAGATATCAGTTTCTTAATCACCTGATTAAATTTTCCTAGGGGTCACAGGAGCTCTCATGAGAAGATGCATGGTCCTGTATCGCCTGGCAGGAGCTCAGCATCTGAAATGCTCAGGGCCCCTGAAGAATATGAGGGAGAGCTCTTCACTGCTCCTCTCTCAGGCAAAATGCCCACTGAATTCAATAGGATTTTTTCATGAGTAAGTCAAGTAGGATTTGTCTCTGGAAGGACCTAACAAGATTGAACAGACTTGGTTCCCAGTAATGGAGTCCCATTGTGCTGTGGTATGGTAGAATATGCAGTGCTGGAGTGCATTCTGTCAGTGCCTCCGACTTCCAGAGGATATTGTAATATCTCATTATTGTAAACTAGAAGAAAGGGATCTGGTAGAATTAGGACTGGAGATTGTTGTAGCGTTTTTCAGTAGTACCAAAAAAAAAAAAAAAGCAAAGAAATGTAGCCATTGTGAATACAGGATATTAATAGCTTATATTTGGTCTGTGAACTGTCTTTAATTCCAGGCAAGTTGAGGCAGATGACATGTTTCTCAGTGGTGCCCGGTGCCTCCTTTCTAACGTATATTACCCAAAGTCTGACTAAAAAGGCCTGGCTTGCAAGTTGTTGATTGGCTCCTGTGAGAGTCTAAGGGATTTACCTGTCCCTGATTTCACTGACTCTATAAAGCTAGAGTGTTGTGTTGGATGTGGGAAGCGAGGCATCTGAAACAGGCCTTACAAAGCACCCTGAGGACTTGGCTTTCGCAACAGGATAAAGCCTGGTATATTCCCTGTCTCAGCTCTGTGCATTCCCATCAGTGGATATTGAGCACTTCTATAACATCATGGTGCGTCCACTCTGTCACAGGGTGATCCAAACTCAGGTGACCTAGAAATCCTACATGCAACCTTCAAACCATTTCTGGAAGGGCACCAAAGCTGACATAGCTGATGAGAACCATGGTTTGTGTATACTATTTGAGTGAGCTCTGCCCATTCGTAGAACAGGCTGTGGTGTGCCTTGGGCCCATGCCAGGAAGCAGCTCAGGCTGTGCTTTCTCTTAGGTATGACTCAAACCTTATGCCTGGTCAAAGGCTTTTGTCCGTGTGATAGAATTAGAAGGTGAATATGAACATAGGCTGGAAGTTGAGTGGAAAAAATTTGCTCAGAATATGGTTTAGACATGCCCAGTTTGCACCTACAAACACACTAGTCTTGCTTGTACAAATTCTAGACTAAATCTCTCACAAATCCTGGGTACTATCGTATAACCAATTTGCTCTAGACTTCTAAGAGATGCTTGCTGAAGAACAAGTGTGTCTGGCTTTACTAGGTCACCTTGGTACAAATGGGAACAGGTACCAGATTAAGGGGTTTCTCTGGAAGATATTCTGTGCATCCATGACCCCATCTCAACTGTGGCCATCCTCATCTGTGGTTCTGATTATTTTAAGGAGGTTCTAACAGGCACAGGAGCTGCACCAGCCCTCAGAAAGCTGGAACTTGTCTGTAAGAAATCTTTCTGAATGATATAGTAAGAGGACTGGGGGAATCCACATGATTTTTATGTCAGCCTGGTACAAACAAAAATCAGTGCTTGTCTTGTTTGGGGTATTTGTCAGTTGATACAACTCTTGCTATTCTCTGCTCCAAAAGAATTACATTTGTAAGTCCTTTGACACAGAAAATATTTCCGCAAAACACTCTGAAAGGTAATTTATACAGAGTCTACATGTCATATACAGGATATGTGCATGTGTGTGTACACACATACACAAAAAAAAAATCTGTAAGATGAAAAGTGGAAAGTACCAAATATGAAGTGAAAACCACAAGGGCCAATATGACTTAGCGTTTTTTTTAATTAAAAAAACAAAAAAACAAAAACAAAAACAAAAACAAAAACAAAAACAAAAACAAAACCTATCTGCATTTACAGTCTCTGAGATTATCATTAGTGATACCTGGAAGGAATAATATGAACTTTTATTTAACACAGACATATCTCTGATGTGCATTATTAATTGATATTTATAGACAAGTCCATTAAGAGTTATCTGAGTATGGGCACTACTATGAAGCCACAAATATATCTAGCTAGTTTTTATAGTTCCTTAAAATCAGTCACCAGAGACAGAGAATAATATATATTTGATATGGATAACATCTGTATTTGTGTCTAAATAGAGGAAATGCATCTGCCTTCAGTAGATCTCTCTTTTTAACATTTCAGCCTGCAAGAAATGCACATTAATAGCAGCTTCTTCCCTGAGGAAGGTTTTGAACTGCAGTACTTGAGAAGAAACTTACAACAGAGCAGCCTAAAGTGCCACCCAGTCCCTTTTAATTAGCACATATAAGTTCCCCTACATCCAAGATATGATTGAGAATTTCTGCCATTTCATTTTAATATCAGTGTTATATGCTAACGTTTGTCAGACTAAGCTAAAAAGCCACTTCTTTTTATGTTGTTTCCCACATGCAGAGCAGACCTCTTACATTTTTGTTGGCTGCTAACGTACTAAGCGATTTTTGGCAGCGTGCAGTTCTGGATTGAAGCCATGCATGCAAGTCTTCCACAGTAAGTATGGCCCAAAGGATTAGAGATCAATGGATTTAGTTATCTGGTGAAGTTCCCCTGCCTCTCTGGTGCTATTAAAAGGTTTTGCTATTGTAACGAGCACCAGAACTTTTCATTTTAAACTTGCCTAACTGAGGCTTCCACTTAGGCTGCAGTGTGTAAGAAAGTTACTGAACTTCTGCAGGCAGCTTTACTATCATACCACTGAAATGCAAGTCCAAGAAAAACCTCAAACAGATATTTCATACATTTGAAGACAAAAATTGTGCATAAAAGGGGGCAAACCTCCCCAACATTGCAGTGTGTTTTCTCAGTGTAATCAAAGGACTCTGTCTTAGAGAAAATTACCTTCTAATTAGTTCATAATCAAAACCTCAGAAATAGGGTAGAGACTGTTTGAAAAAGTCTGTTGTCTGAAACACTACAAGCCTGAGGGAAAGGAATCCTCAGTCCCAAGAGCTCGGGGGCCTCCAAACCACAGACCTGGCCCACGGCTGAGCTGCTGCTGGCTGTTGGCTGAGGACTAGTGGACACTGCCCATTGCTCCCTGCTCTGCCACTGGCTCTGATGCTTTTGTGTGCCTTTCAAAGCTACTGATTCGGGCCCCAAAATACCCACTTCCTCCCCCTTCCCTTCACAAGGCAATGAGAACAGCTGCCACGGAGATTTTCTCTGCAGTGCATGTGTGGAGATTCCTCCTGTGTTTGGCATCCCCATACAGGAGAAACGTATCATAAAGCCTTTCAGGATTTGGCCCATGCTGTGTGTGAATATCTTGGCTTTCAGGTTTGAGGGACTAAGCAGTTTTGTATTTTCTTTTTTTAACCATGGAACTTCCTGAGGATAGAAAAAGCCTGAACCCAGCTGATTTAACATGGTCTTCTTTAAGATGAACAGAATAGTCATTCCAGGCATTTTTCTTCATAGTGGACTCTTGTTAGTAGGTAAAAATAAAGCTCGTCTCATAGAATCATAGAATGGTTAAGATTGGAAGGGACCTTAAAGATCATCTAGTTCCAACCCCCCTGCCATCAGCAGGGACACCTTCCACTAGACCAGGTTGCTCAAAGCCCCATCCAACCTGGCCTTAAACACTTCTGGGGAGGGGGCATCCACAAATTCCTTGGGAAACCTGTTTCAGTGTCTGACCACCCTCACAGTACAGAATTTCTTCCTAATATTTAATCTAAACCTACCCTCTTCCAGTTTGAAGTCATTAACCTTGTTCTATCACTACCTGTCCTTGTAAAAAGTCCCTCCCCAACCTTCTTGTAGCCCCCATTCAGGTATTGGAAGACAACTATAAGATCTCCCTGAAGCCTTCTCTACTCCAGGCTGAACAGCCCCAGCTGTACTCATTCTAACAGGCCCATGCCTTTCTTGTGTTGGGGGCTCCAGAACTGGACACAGTACTTCAGGTGGGGCTTTACGAGAGCAGAGTACAGGGGGAGAATCACCTCCCTCAACCTGCTGGCCACACTTCAGAGTGGAGTAGAGGGGGAGAATCCCCTCCCTCGACCTGCTGCCCACACTGCTCTGGATGCAGCCCAGGACACGGTTATTGGCCTCTGGGCTGCAAGCTCACATTGCTGGCTCATGTTGAGCTTCTCATCCCCCAGCACTCCCAAATCTTTCTCTTCGGAGCTGGTCTCAATCCATTCATCACCCAGTCTGTATTTATGCTTAGGGTTGCCCCGACCCAGGTGCAGGACCTTGCATTTTGCCTTGTTGAGCTTCATGAGGTTTGTATGCACCCACCTCTCCAGCCTGTCAGTGTCCCTCTGGATGGCAGTGAGTCCCTTCCCTCCAGTGTGTCAACCACACCACACCGCTTGGTGTCAGTGGCAAACTTGCTGGGGGTGCACTCAATCCCACTGTCCAACAAAGATGTTGAAGAGCACCAGCCCCAGTACCGGGACACCACTTGTTACAGGTTTCCACTTGGACATTGAGCTGTTGACCACAACTCTTTGAGTTTGACCATCCAGCCTGTTCCTTATCCACCGAGTGGTCCATCCATAAAACCCACATGTTTCCAATTTAGAGACAAGGATGTCATGCAGGACAGTGTCAAATATCTTGCATAGGTTTGTGTCCATCATATGCATATAGGGAGTGTGAAGGCAAAAGACAACTCTTCTACACTTCCCACTATCTTTACCCAGGCATCAGTACAGCTTCAGGCACTGTTCCTGTACCTACCAAGCTTCCTAAGGCCAATCTTTCCAAGAAGGTGTGGTGGTTTGGCCCACAGGGTGACCATGAGGTCCTGCATTCACTCCCCCAACCAGGTGAGATGGGATGGGAGACACAACAAAGGGGACACAGGATTAAGAATGAAGGACAGGGATGGCTCACTCACCAGTTATGGTCATGGGCAAAACAGACTCAAACTTGGGGAAGAAAAATCAATTTGATTCATTGCAAACCATCTGAGTAGACAAAACAACCACCTTTCCCCAACCCTCCCTTCTTCCCGGGCTCAAATCACTTTGCTCACGATTTCTCTACCTTTCCCCACCCGAAGCAGCACAGGTGACAGGGAATGCACGTTCCGAAGCAGTACAGGTGACAGGGAATGCACGTTCAGTCAGTTCACCATTGCCACTCTTCCCCGCATGGAAGTCCAGGAACAAGATGTTCCAAAGCGAGCTTCCAATGGACTCATGGACCTCTTTGGGCTCAGCTCCTGGCTCTGGCATGGGGCATACATGGGCTGCATGAGACTTTCCTCCGCTCTGGGGGTCCAATCTCTACTCTGGCTCAGGGTCACAATTCCAGTCACACTTGCCCTCAGGCTCAGCTTTGCTCCAGCGTGGGTCCTCCATGGCCTACAATTGAGTTCTGCTTCGCCGTTGATCTCCATGGGCTGCAAGGATCTTCCTTTTCCTTCTCCTACTCCATCAGGTGAACTGGGTATGTGGATCTGTCTCTCCTTCTCTGTCATCTAGCAACAAATCTCTCCTCTGTCTGTCCATCCTTTGTTTAGGCTGATCGTCCTCTTTTATTTTGTCAATCACCTCTTCTCCAGGTACCCCACTTACTTCTTTTCAGGGTCCTTCCCCTCACAAATATGGATTCACAGAGGTGTCTCTCTAGTGCTCATTGGCCCATCCTGGGCTGGCAGGGACAGGGACGGGGGGGGCCGGGGGAGGTGTCCTCTTTTGGAGCCAGGGGAGCTTTTCGCTCTCATAAGGTCAGCCTTCCCCCACTATCAAAAAAACCCCAACCTGGCTTTCCCCCCCGCCACAAACAAACAAACCCAACATAGAAGAGAAATTAGAAGAAGGAAATTACGGGAGAGTAAATTCAACCTTCCCATCTTTGTATTAGCAAGTTGCAAATCATGACACATATTGCACTATCACAAGATTGGGTAGTAAAAGCTGATAAAAAGTAATTCAGAACACAGGGCAGATTCCAGCTTGAGCCATAAGTTGGCGTGGTATTAATTCTGTCTAGAAACATTTTTACAGTCCAGAGCTACAGCTCACATTGCACTGTATATTTATGAAATTCTTTGCTGCTGAAGTGACCAACACACATCAAAACAAGATCAAATCATACCAAGATGACCCTCCCACCTTATCATTAAAGCAAGAATCACCAGCAGCAAGCCATCCACAACTGTTAACTCAAAGTCTTAGCAGGGTGACAGCTGCCTTAGCCACTTCTCCTTTAATCTCTCCTACACCAAACTAAAATAAAAACCTGTCAAAAGAAGGACACTGTATAGTGGAAGAGAGTACCAGTCCTGAAGAGATGATCTGGTTTTGATAAAAATCTCACTACTGATTTCAGAATTGTGTTGTCCATGAAAAGTGCCCTCAATTGCTAGCTGTCCTGTGACCAGAGATAGACTACCAGGCTCCCTAGGAAAGCCACCTAGCTCTGTAGTGCAGAGAAAAAATGTAAAATGTATTTTTCATAAGGGCAGCGAGATAAAATAAGAACTAATCCAAATACCAAACTAAGTCCAAAACCTTTGTGAGAGCTCAGATAAACACCCTCTAACTTATCCATGTAAAGCATTGTTCTGGCATAAAAAATCTCCTCAATTTTGCCACTATCCCAGACTCCTAAACAAATTCTGTCCTGCAAACATCTGCCATTTCAGGATGATACAGGTACTTTGGAGCTTCCATTCACATGAACTGAACTTTTGGAGCCATATCCAAACTGAATTTCTGAAACTTCTGTAATTTTGGAGGTTCACCCTTCAACGGTTTCTAGGTGCTTCTAGATTTGGTCATTATCAATTAAAAAATATACCTAGAAGTCTTCATATTCATTTCCATTTTCAGATCTTTCTGAGGCTTTGAAAATTCTTACACACGTAAGATACTAAAATAACTTTTCTGTAGCTAGAGTGCAGTAAAACAGTTTTCCTCATGGCAGTCTCTGTTACTGCAGAAAGTTTGAAACCAAGGAGGCAAATAGGGATCTGAACTTTATCTGAATTGGAGCTGGTCCGTGTCTGAGGTTTACCCCAGCACAGTATAGATGTAAGAGCCAGCCAAATACCTCAGATCTGAATGCTGTCTGCTTCAGGGAGCAAGCATGCCCTGAAGTCTCTGTTCCCAGCCATGACCCTTTCTCATTTGTGTTTCCATTCCCAGGGCAGCACACAGACCATTACAGTGCATTCATTGTCAGCATATGCAGGTGCCTCTAAGTAAAGCTCATCTTGATTTTTTTGTTTTTTTTTTTCTTCTACTTTATCTCTACTTTAAAAACAAATATACCCTTTTTTTTAATAATCTTTCCACCACTCTTTTGTTAAGTGGTTGGCTTTAGCCTGCCCTAACCAACCTCACAAACACCTATATTTACTTTTCTTTTTTATTTTTTTTTCCTTGCCCATTTCCTCTTGCTTTTACTACAGCTGAGAGTCCTAAAACATGCAAACAGACCTGAGAGATGTGCAGCATTGTCAGGGGTCTCAGACCGTGACGAAATCCACGAAATCCTGAAGTCAGCCTCCCCGCCACTTGCTCCAGGACTGGTGCTGCTAGAGGAAGAAACGTAGAATTAGGGCTATGATGTGGTGGCTAGAAGTGAGGTTATTACATGAACTGTACAATCATTTGTTTGATTCCTCCCATTTCCTCATTAGGGTGAGAAAATGTACCTCAGAAAAAAAGCATATATAATGTCATCTAGTAGCAAATGATTTAATAAAAAAGGGTTGTCTGGTCCTTTACTAAGTGACATCAACAACTTTCAGTTTTCTTTTGTTTCTTACTTACCAGTGGGGAATTGTGTTTAATTTAAAATATTTCTCAAGAGCTTACAAAGAAAACAAATCTAGAAACAAATGTTCAAACCTGTTTTCTTCTAGTAAATGACTCATACTGGTACTAGTCTCGGTCCATGTTATATGTTAATGCAATCATACCTATGTCCTTCCCCTCATTTCCCAGCATGTCTTTTTTCACTACTCTTCCTGTAGCACTCCCTAAAGGTTTGCCTGTATCAGTCCACAGTGACTGATTTACACACTAGAAAGTCTCTGAAAGCGTAAAGATGCATCATGCATAGCACTGCCTCAGTTTAGAGCGGGGACATGCACAAATTAATTCCCATGATATTTATGGGAACTTACACATAGAGGGGGAGAGAATTAAAAACAGGGATGTTCCCTAGCAGGCAGGGAGACTGCTGGCTAATATACTCCCTTGGATGAAATCTCACGAGGAAAGTGTTTGGAGCCTAACCCGAGACTACACATGCCAAGTTCTTCAGTCTGGTGCTATTCTAGATGTACCAGTCCAATCTGTGGCAGTGCGTGACTCAGCCAGACCTCACACAGCTGAACTGAGCTTGGAAGCCTCTGCCTATGAATTCCTGGTTTAGACTTCACTTTCTCTGCCTGTTTTCTATTAGCTCTGTGGGTTTTCAGGCTTTTATGGCAATCCTCTGACTAAAAATTACTGCTGCCCAAGACAGCCTGACTGCCAACAAGGTTGCAAACATAGAAGATCTTTTTCAGTAATTCTTTGGGGTATGAAAGGTTGGTTATTTTCAAACTTTTCATTAAATGTACATTTCTGAAAGCTGAAACGTTAATTTCCATACACTCCCCTCTCTCTTTTTCTCCCTCCCTCTCACTTATTCTCCTTTTTAAGCTGACATCAAGAATTCAGGCACAGAGAGGGAGAAGGAGTACAAATATATTTTTTCCATGTAACCCTACTGAAGTCAGGGAATTTACACTAAGGAAAATCTGGGGCTGCTCTGTTTATTTTTTTATTCTGAGTTTGCTTAATTTCATGCCACTTAAAATTACACTTAATTGCAGCAGTTCTCTATTTCATTTTCAGTCACACTCCTTTCCCAGCATGTTCCCCAGGACATTGGAAGAAGAGAAAGCCTGAATCTGTGTGGAAAAATGCTAATATTTTGGAACGTGTGGACACTTCTCACTTTTCAAGTGTGGAAGGAATATTTTACTGCCCACCTACCCATCACTAAAATGTCCTGATCAGGTTATTGAAAGAAATTAACCCTATGAATAATTAACTGACAAGAAGAATTCTCTTTCTGCCTCAAAAAACACATCTACTACCATAAAAGTTTTTGTTTGTTTTTTTGTTTTGTTTTTTTTTTCCAAAGTATCATAAGCCCAGGCCGGTTTCAGAAAATAAACTGAGGAATACCTAAATCCTCTCAGACACTCACTCCTCAATACTTGCTTGATCTGAAGTTGTTGTGCTACTGGCAAATAAAACTACTTATGAAAAACTCTCATGCTGCTCTAGTTGTATTTTGAAACAACAGCTTATACCATCTGAGACATTTGTACTCTGAAAGCCAAGGCCCCAACATGTGTCCAGCTCTACCTAGGCTGGGGGGAAACAGATCGAGGATTTTGCTAAAAAGCCTCTTGCTGAAGTTCTTTGGCATTCATCAGCACAACCACTTGGACCACCTTCAATCTTACTTTCATTTGTAAATTCAGTAAACACTCGCATGGTGGAGCTTAATTCTCTTGAAAGTTCATGGCCAGCAAATTTCAAAGTCACACGTAGACATTCACATGCATAAGTGGTCACACAGGAGATTCCTCATTCCCCAAGGAGCAAAACAGTGCCATGTGACTTATGCAAGCACTCGTAAGTCAGTTACACATCCTGAACACTGTATGTAGAGTATTCAGAGACAGCTGTTCATGATTAACTCAGAAAGGTTTTAAAATATTTACATTCTTCCTTGTGGCACTCATTCAGCAAGGTACGCAGGCATATCTGTAACTAAGTAAATAAATAGCAGAGCATGATAGGAAAGCACAGTGTGAGGAATAACCAAAATGTTTTACTTCTCCTATCAATGGATATCCCCTTTCAATGGATAGATGGAAAGAAATTTGGTTGTAGAAAAGATATGGGTAAGGAGAGGAAAGTGGCCTGAAAGAGGTATGGCCTGTTCATGGATCAGTGCTGGTCCTTAGAAATGTGGAAAAAGTCACACAAGAATAGAAAGCATGTGGGATAATTTTGAAAAAATGTCCCAGATTAATATATTTTTAATGCCAAAACTTTTTGTTGCAAGCGAGTTTGCTTGTGGATTTTTCATGAGCAGGAAAAGAAGATACATTCATTGGATGATTTATGCATTTCAAATTATTTGCCCAGCTCACTGCAGAATGAATTGATACGCTGCAGAGATCCATATTACATCTATTTCACCTTCCTGTATCTTTGAGGATACATGGCAAACCAGCTTTGCTTAATGCTATATTCATGTGTCCTATGGGAGAAAAACTGGGGTTTTTTTTGTTCTTATTCTGCATCTGTGTATTCATTAAACGCACACACATACAGAAGCACTGAAATATGAAGAGATCCCCAAAAGCAAAGCAAGCTGAGTTGGAACACGTTGCTGAATTTGTTTGCAAATCTGTGACAGTGAACAACTCTCAAAAAATGATAGTTAAGTGAGACTGCAAACTTTTGGGGAACTTCTTTGAACACATGTAAACATGATGTGTGTAGGCAAATGTTTAACTTTCCTTTTTTACTTCTGCAAATTATATTATGAAATCAGACGTCTCTGACTTCTTAGGTATGTCAAATCAATGCA
>NW_010304375.1:0-7864 GCF_000700745.2 Antrostomus carolinensis | reverse complement strand
CTCTGCTTCTCAGCTTCTATAGTTTTGACTGTTCCACTTTCAGACTGATAACGATCAGACACTTCAGTTGTTTTAGCAGTTCATTTACATAATACAGGTAGTTTGGGAAACATCACCTGCAGCCCCAAATATAGTGTGTTAGACATTTCAAATTCTGAACAAAAAAGACGCAAACACATTGAGTTTATGCAAGTAGAGGACAGAGACAAGTCCTGTGCTTTCATTCACTGCCCTTTGATCACAGGGACCTACATTTTAATCCATCGTAGGCAGAATCATGGAAAATGTATTTGATCTGATAGCTGTATCAGCACTACTTTAATACGCTTCTCTCTCAGATTCAGGATTGAAGCATCTAGATTTAAAATGTCCTTCTGGTGCCTAAAGAGATTGAATTTGACAGATTAGGATTTATGAGTGCTTCTAACATGTAGCAGAGGTCATCTGATATGGTCACTCCTATATTGTTCCTATGAGAGAATGCATTGCAGTGGTTTGGAAGAAGCAATGTGGAAGATATAGTGTGTGTCTTGTTACCACACACATAATTAGGATCTTAATGAGAAGCTTTCTATTAACATCATATTAGGGCTAGTGACCTAGAGTGATACAAAGTCAATGGACCCATTACATTGTGTGCCATACTGTACAAAGTCCCACTGAGAGCCACAGAATATTGAAGGGCCATCCATATGATGCCCTCAGGGTCTATTCTCCCGTCAATGCATATGTATAACTCTCATTAATGTTAATAGAAGTTACATCTGAATAGTTAGGGGAGAACAGACCCTCTGTTTAATATGAAAGTGTACTTGGAGGTGATTCCACAAAAGCTTTGGGATCCAAAACAATGTCAGTGAACTTACTACAACTCAATAGGTGAGCAACAACTGAAATCAAGTTCACACTGTGAGCCCAAAATGCATTGGATGCACAATGTTCCCCTTCTCCAAACCTCCCCAGAAATGACCTATGGTATATTTTAAAATAGTGGCCATCTAAGCCAAAGCTGTCTTAGTCTTTATTTATCCCTTCCTATTATGTAATAGGCTCAGGGAATTATCCCCATTTTACAGACAAGAAAACATCTCCCCTAACTTTCATAATCCAAAGATCAGTTTCATCTACTTTTCTAGACTTTTTTTTTTTTTTTAATTCACAGGGACCATAAGCCACCTAAATTGGGTAATAGATTCTGGCTGTGTTGAGACAAGATAATTCATCCTTTAGGGATGCAAATTTCTCTCTGCTGACTGCACAGGAAGTGTAGACTTATCTAACTCACATTACATGCAACCACCTTGGGATCATACAATATGTAGGTAGCTGCCTGAGATCTTGAACCTTGGTTTTCAAGGGTTAGCCCAACTACTGTAGCTACCATGCTGCTTTTCTTTCTTTGCAATGGCTAGATCCCTGGAAATCTTCATATCTTTGAAAAAGTAGTGTTTGAATTAAAATAACCTCTGTAATATTAAGCAGGTTTTATCTGGAGACCAACATATTCTCTGTGCAGCAAAGTTTTAGATTTTTTAATTAAAGAGTATAACTCTAAAACCCTAAAAGTTCTCAGCACTGACCCAAAGGCCCCCAATGAAACCTCTAGACAGATTCCCCTTTGACTGCCAAGAAGCAGCAAGAGTGGGCCACTCCGACAGCTAAGGGGAACCAGGAGCTAGGGCAGGGCAAGTGTAGGAAGTAGCCTCATCAATGTCGAAGGCAGTCTCACAGTATCCAAGCAAGAAGAAAATAACAGCTCCTGGAACAGTTATTGGGTTCAACCGATGTCCAGTGATCATCCTCAAGTCCATATAGGTGAGGCAGGTCCAAAGTCAAGCCAGAAAGTCAAGCCAGTGTAGCTCAGGAAGTGGCCAAAGGTGAGGGCCTGAGCTTAAAGGCAGTTCTCAAGCAAGGAGGGACAGGCCTCCACTAAGACTGCACAATAGACATCTGTACCATATCTACACTGGTCCTGAGGCCAGGTAGCCAGACTCCCAGGCAGGAGTGGGGTAATGTACTCAGGACTTGAACAACTGTTGCTTCACAGTGGAAACTCCTGACTTAAATTTCTAAAATGTTCATGCTGTTATGTTTGACTTTGTACTTGCAATAAAAGTGATCAAAGTGACTCTAAATTTTGAAAGGAGATACAGATCACATCTCCAGCTGTGGCTAGAAGAGGGTCCAGTGAAGGCATGCATCAACTAAGGCACTTTTAAATCAGCACGAGGATGAGTCAACAAGTACTGCATCCTCAAGGCTTTATGCTACAACTCTCTTCTTCTAACACTTAGGTTGGCAATGGACCTCTGTGTATTGTGCCATTAGACCACCTTGGAGCTAGGACAGACCCAAGGATACATTTGAATTAGTGGAGGATGACAGAATGGGAAGGTACTCTACTATCATGCCTTCTCCTTACCTCACCAGCATATCTGGCTACTATCACTTCATTTGAGTATCTTCCCACCCTGTAGGCAACAACTTATCTGTGATTACTCTATGACCATTTTATCTTTTATCAGACCTCTCTCTGACTCACCCTACCCTGTTCTGTGCCTAGAAGCGTGTTCCCAGGAAGCAGGCACTAGTCATCCGCTTCTGCACACCTAGGTTCAAAGAGCCAGTTAACACCCTTGGGTGAGATTCTCTTACTGCTTGGTGTAGCCTCTGTGCGTGAGAGCAACCATCAAGCCTGCTACTGTTGTCAGGCTGAACCCCTACACATTAAAATAGTCACTGCAATCTCCAACATGGCTATGAAGACTACATAAGTTGTTACTGCATTGTCACACTATACCTTTTCTCATGCAAATACACATATTTGTGAAAATGCAATCTATTTAACCAACAGACAGCAATGACTGTGATGGAGGATTAAAACTCTAGAAAGAGGAATTTCCACTACAGTTAAAAAAGTCTGTGGTTTGGAGTTTTTCTATGTTTCATGTAATCACAGTCCTAGTGTTTGTACTGAAAAAATACATGCAAGACTGAAATATTTTTGAACAAAAACCAGTTGAGGAGGAAAAGAAAAGGATTGTGTGTGTAAGTGTGTATAGGTATCTGCAGTCATACCTAAATTGGGCAGTGCATGTTTGTAAATATGTCCTTCTCTCTCTTTGTATGACTATACATTGAGACATATGCAGCCAGTGTGTGTATATACTACATTTAGTTAAAAAATAAAGAGTTCTATTCATATCTGCCTTGATAAATGCGTAAATGTACAGACAGTTTCTTGGCCACAACTACTGCATATTTGACAGATATGGTCACCTCATACCAGACCTCACCTAGACCTGGGGCAAAGACAAATCCAGTTTGATTGATTGGGATATTGTGTATTCATTCATTAGTCCAGGCTTTGGCAGACAAGACCTGGCAGGTATCTTCTTGTAAGCAGACGGCTTTCCTGGTGTGGTCTTGGCTTTTCTGGCAGCTTGGCTGTGAAATTTTATACACTTCTGTGGCAGGGATTAAGGCTATCAGGACTCCAAGATTTCTCATATATTAGACAGCATATGCAGACTGAACCCTCTTGCTGTGTTCCCTGTCCCTAAGAAAATGAAGTCTGCATTGCTGCTGTTGGGCTTTCCTATGTAGGGTGCATCTGGGGCCCATTTTTCAAAGTTTTGTTTTATAAAGAAAGCACCTGGAATTAGCAGCAAGTTTCATATAAAAATCTCTTCCAGCTGATTTCAGCACAGTCCCCAAAACCCATATTGGGTTTTAATATTCCCTCCAGAGAGAGAACTGAAAAAGAGAACCAAAAGAGATAACCGGAAACCAAACCAAAACATTTAATGGCAATGCATGGTTTATAAGTTAATAATGTCTCAGAAGTACAGCTTTCCAGGCTTTAGAAATAACTCATTCTAAAGGTTGGTATTAAGATGTGCAAACTGAAGTGCTTTCGCTACTGAAGCAGACAGCAGAGGAAAACACAGCTCATATTGGCCATTTAAATTATTTTTTTCATTCATTATTTTCCCTAGATCATAAATCCACAGCTTTGTAAACTTGCCAAGAAAAATGTAAATTAGATCACACTGCAGAGGACAAGATTTGTTCGAAGTGAGCAAAGTTCATCAGTTATTAAAAAGGGACAATGAGACTGAATGAAAATAAATGTTCTTAATTCTTATTTTCAGAAAACCCATTTTGTAGTATTTAGCTGGTAAAAAATACCTTCACATCCACCAGAAGTCTCTTTATGTGCTACCAGAGAGGAATTAAATGCCTTATTATAAGTAAAAATCAGGCCCAGAATTTTGAGGTGGTTTTCTATAGGTATAGATTCCTGATATGTGAAGGACAAAATAAAAAGAAAAAAACTCAAGTTGAATAAATTTATCCCTTCCTTTTAAAGAAAGAGTCAATACAAATTATGCACTTATACTTTTAAAGTGTTCAGATATATTAGTCTTTGAGAAGGAAAACAAAGCATGTAAATATTGCTGATCTGCTTCTTTTTTATTATTCTGTCAACATGTAGTCTTTTTTTAATTAAATAAAGCTGACAGTATAGTCTTTTCACTCTCACCCATCTAATGCTAGTTAGAACTAAGCACCGTGTTAGGCTCTGAATCTAGAAAAGCTTAAATTCATGCTTGACTTAAAGAGTATGATTTGTCCCATTGCCTTCAGAAGATTGCCTTTAATACAGCTTCTCATTCTGCAAGGAGTTAAGTAGGTTTGTATGTAATTACAAGCACAAAAAATTAATACATTTATTGAGGTCACTATGACATAACAGAGGAGGGAGATCAATATTGTTTTGAGGGGACTCAGAGTTGTATTATTATTAAATAATTAAAAATTACTTAATGATTCATGCTTTGTTTTGTTTTATTCATTCAATGTTTAACAGGTAGGATTTTCTTCTACTTGATTAAAGACAACTACATTTCCTGTAAGAGCATAGCCAAAATTATTGTGTAGTATTATCAAATAAAAGATTTGATAAAATAGACCGTTTGCAACTACTCACTGAACATATCTAATTTCTATCAGTAGAATCTTTATTCAGTTTATTTCCTCTACTATCTTGGATGAATAATCTTCCCACTGTACTAGCAATGGCTGTTCTATAACTACTTACCATTTGGGTTGAGTAAGTTTTGGTATATGATTGGTCATGCAATGTTATTTTTTCTTTTTTTTTTCCTTTTCATCAGATGCCTAAATCTGTTATAGTTGAAAGATGAAACCTTCCCATTAGCTGTAATTGGTGCTGGATCACACTTCTAGGGGAAACTTAATGGAGTATAATATAATTCATGCACAAATGTGTTCACTGAGAATTCTGCCAGTTGCTGGAGATAGCACCCATCCCAGGCACTTAATAAAGGTATCTTAACAAAGTTCCTGAAATACAGTACTGTCTCACAAATACAATATAATACCCAGCCCTACCAGAAATCTCACAAGAATCTCCAGCCTTAAAACAACCTGATTTTTTTTAAATTTAAGAATATTATTCTTTATACCAATATGTATTTTAAAATATTTATTGAAATATTGATTATTTATTTGGAAAATGGTGAAAATGGCTACCACAGATAGCAGCAAATGAAAAAAAGTGTGATGCATTATTTATTATAAATATCTTAATTTAAGGGAATCCGCTTACACTTTGTAGTTGTTTTGAGGTAAGAGTATGTACAATTCACTACTTATACATAAATGACATATCTTCAAAAATAGCTATAACAGTTTTCTGTGTAGGTAATCAGATATTTGTGCATCAAAGGACAGACAAAGACACAAATTAAATGTAGTTGTATAGATGGGAATAGAGATAAGTATAACAGGCTCTGTTAGATAAATGCTACATCCTCAAAGGAGATTTATGAAAAGTCCATAGAAGAATTTTTTTACAGACCAGGTAAAAATATTGTAGTCTGCTTGTTTAATGCTTTTGCTTTTCTTTTTTTTTTTTTTTAAGTTGACTAGCACAAAACCCTTATTTTTCAGTGCTGCACCAGCGTATGTCTAGGTAGCATAGAGAATGCTATGTAAATAATGGTATAACAAGGATGTGTTCATGCAGTAAAATTGGACTCCCTGCTATATGGTTGTATTTACTTTGGTTCATTCTGGGCATATTTTTTAAAAAAGGCAGCAATTCCAGGGAATGGACATTTGACAGGCAGGGCTGTTCTTTGAATTGTCTACTCCTTGGAGTACCAAAATGAGAGAGCTTTGATTAGTGAATGTCATTGTATTGCCAGTTCATCACCTATTATTATGTGAAAAACTTATCTAAGTAGGGCTGCAGTGTAAGACAGCTTCCATAGAGAAAAATAACATCCTGACATGAGCAGAATGGTTTAGTGTGTACCCAGTCTGAATAAACATAGCTGAAGAGAAATCAGAGATCCACTCTCCTTCCTCCTACCAACCATAAAATGTATAAAGCCAGTGGCAATGACTTTTTCTTTTTTATTGCCTTTCTAAAAAGTAGGGGCTTGTCTGCAGGACAGCAGGGCAAGGAGACAACATAGATCTTTTTCACCTTGTGAACATGGATGAGGACTAGGCAGACCAGTTAGATGGGACACAAAAAACTGCTTTTTTTCCCTGGTTACCAATGCTATGCCATTCCATAAGTAAGAACAGGCCTCAATCAGCACAGCTGGCACAAGCTCAATCCCACTTCCAGCAGTGTCATGGCAGCTGTGCCCTTGCAGAGTGTCAGCACATCATGCTTGCCACAAGCACTGTGTCTGCAAGATGTCCTGCTCCTCTGCTTCTCCCTCCTCTCTCTTCCCAGTTCCCAGTTATGTGGACTATGAGTTAATGCCATAATTGACCCTGGCTAATTAAACACCTCTCTCTTAGGTGCATTAGTAGGCCTAGTTTGCATGCAATAAAAATGAAATAAAGTGATTTTTCCATAGCCAGTGAAGAAATCTATACTGATTGGGATCAGTCCCAATCAGACATGGGAGACTGACTCCAAACATGCAGGATATCATTCACTCAAACAGTTCTGTAAGTATGGGTAACAGTTTAACTTTGTTCTGGTATCTGCTTTTTGATGTTTCTTCCTCAGCTAAATTTTCCTTTAGAATTGGTAGTGAGGAAGAAATTGTGAAAACTTCATGTAGGGACATATTGAGCACTGTGAAACGATTCTTAGGGAATCATTATTTAGGAAAGATAGTAACTTCCAAGGTCAAAGGCTGGTTCTGGACTGAGAACTGAGGCACAAACAGTTTAATGGCTTACCCTAGGGAGTCTGTGGCATTGCTGGGAACTGAACCCAGAATTTCTGAATCCCGGTCAAGTTCCATAACCACAAGATGACTCCAGGACTAGCTGTAACCTACAACTGCCCCTGCCCAAGAATTCAGCCAGGCGCCTCATAATCAACGAGAAGTAGTTTATTGCTTTTGATGAAGTATAGATAAATCTCTAAGTGGGTGAGTCAGTAGGAACCAAGTAGTTTTTCCCCAATGAGACACACATAACATTTACATTGCTTTCTCTTCCAGGGCAGTTTGCTTCCTTTTCCGGAGCTCTGTGAGTTTTTGAAGCTCCATTCAGTCTTGGAGGCATATGGGGAAAATGGATCCTCCTTGATTCAAGATAGAGACGAACCTTCTTTAGATAATTACTTTTTATGTTTTCTTCTGACAGAGTTTTTTACAGGATTGAGAATATGTCAAGATATTTTTTAGGAAATGACAGCATATGCCAAATATTTGCCTGAGTGCTTTATGACCTTATGTGTTGGGTTTGTGTGGGGAGGGGAGGGCATTTTTTTGGTAGTGGGGGAAGATCCACCTTGTGAGAGAGAAAAGCTCCCCTGGCTGCAAGGTAGAGCCCCCCCCAGCCCAGGCTAGGCCAATGAGCA
>NW_010304374.1:0-1223 GCF_000700745.2 Antrostomus carolinensis | reverse complement strand
TCTGGCAGCTTCTCACAGAAGGCACCCCTATAATCCCCCCCCGCCCCCCAAACCTTGCCACACAAACCCAATACAGAGGAGAAATAGGAGTGGTTTGCAGCCAGTGGTTCACAGCTACTGTGTACCCCACTGCAGGCCACAGCTTCCTGCGTAGCTTTTCTCAAGGCTTGCTCTGTTCCCCAGGCTCACAGTGGGCTGACCAGGGGTGTAAGGATGGTGTAGAAAAAGGAGGTGGTTTTGTTCAGGTTTCTCAGTGGAGGTGTCCCAGGCAGCAAATTAGACAGAAGGAGGGTTCCTTAGATAATCCTGACCACAGTGGTGTGTGAGAAGGCTTTCACTTCTCACACATGATGGAGAAGGCCTTCTGCATCCCCATGCTCAATGGGATGTTCAGGATGGCATCTGTAATGCAGACATACTGATACCTCCAGGCCTGCAAATCATCTTCTTCTTCTGGGCAGAGCTACAGTTAATTGCAAGCAAGTTAAGCACTAACGGATGTTAAAGGAATAGGCAATGTTTGAAGTATAACCCTATGTAGTTAGAAGGATCTATGTGTATGAGATTGTCCAAGTGATTTCATTTGATCAAAGATGTACATGTTCCCGGGCCGATGGACCATGGACTTGGCTAAAGGACAAGTTCATAACTGTGGCCTGAACTGAACCGATACCTTATAAGGACAAATCAGGAAGAGGTTTGCTCCTCAAATGACCACCAGAGACTACCGGAAAAACTAACGCAGGTGCAAAGAACTCTGAACCAAAGCCAAGGACGATGGCCCAATATAGCAATGTGAGCTTTTGCATATGTATTAGTTAGGTTGCATATTGTATTCGTTAGGTTGGGCTTCGCGTATGTTTTTATAAAGAACACAATCCTTTCCCTGGTCAATGTCCTTGATTTGTGGAAAATCCACCAAGCACTCAGGCCTGAATAAATACAATATAACTCCTGAGTGTGTGAGAACTGGCTTGTTGCACACCAGGTAATGAATCCAATTTTCAGACAACAATAGGATGCCAGAGTGAACAAAAATGGCAAGACTACATCTGGGAGGCACATTAGAGCAGCCTGGTGTCACTTCAGGATTGCTCCGGTAAAGAGATCAAACCACAGAAGTGGTCAATTAGGCTGGGGCCACAAAACTTCAATTGGCTTGAGAAGTATGTGGTGATTGTGGAACAAGCTCCACCACACACCTTCCCTGCCTGCAGAACAAC
>NW_010304373.1:1805-3193 GCF_000700745.2 Antrostomus carolinensis | reverse complement strand
CTCCCACCAGCTTTCTCTCCATCACCTGGAAAAGGGGAGGAGCAGCATCTTATTTTCTGCAAAAAATCAGTAATTAAGTGTGTTTTTACTGGGATGAATGCAAGGCTTTATTTAATAAACAGCTAGAAATCACCTAATCTATGCAGGAAAAGCACTTGTTAAAAGGAATCAGTGTTAAGAGCAGATTCCTAGCAAAAACCAAAATGCTTTGCTGTTACCATTCACTTCTAGCCACGTCGCACGTGTCACCTCTGCCAGCGTGACATTCCAGGTGGGACCATGATGAAGCGGCGCTGGATCCCGGAAGAATCACTTCTCGGAAATATCTCCAGTCACAAAGCAAAGCGTTTACTATAACACGCCAACTCCTAAATGGTCTCTCCAACCAACTCCTGTGACAGAATTAGACAAGTCATAGGTCACGCGCGCCCCAACATGCAGCTCCAGGCGCACCCCAAAGTTCTGCACAGGGGACGAGACTGGCCGAGAGCTGCAGCTTCCGGCACACAGGAAGTCCCTGGGGGTACCCTTAGTTCCATGGTGGAACCCTAATTCCATTCCCAAAGTCCCTAGGGGTAACCCTACTACCTAATTAGGCAGAACCCTAATTCCACACCGGAAGTCCCTGGGGGTAATCCTAGTTCCAAGGTGGAACTCTAATTCCACTCCCAAAGTCTCTAGGGGTAATTCTACTTCCAGGGCAGAACCCTAATTCCACACTGGAAGTCCCTGGGATATTCCTAATGCTGGGGCAGAAACCTAATTCCACTCCCAAAGTCCCTAGGGGTAACCCTACTTCCAGGGCATAATGCTAATTCCACTCCGAAAGTCATCAAAAATATAAAAAAGAAAAAGGAAAAAGGAAAAAGAGGAAAAAGAAAAAAAAAGAAAAAAGAAAAAAAAGAAAAAAGAAAAAAGAAAAAAGAAAAAGAGAAAAAAGAAAGAAGAAAAAAATAATGAAAAAGGAAAAATTTTAAAAAAGAAAAAAGGTATTAAAAAATAAAAAAGACAAAAATTTAAAATGAAAAAAAAAAGTAAGAAAAGGAGATTAAAAAAAAAAGAAGTAAAAATAACCTCTACTACGACCAGAAATAATGAGCCGAAAGGAAGGTTCCGTTGCAGTTGCTGAAATAGGTCCGACTGGAACTAATGAGCCAGAACTTTTGTTGCAGGGAAAAACTTCAGTCCCTCCAGGAAGTAGGGTTACCCCTGGAAACTTTGGGAGTGGAATTAGGGTTCTGCCCCAGAACTACGGGTACCCCTTGGCACTTTGGGAGTGGAATTAGGGTTCCACCCTGGAAATTCAATTACCCCTAGGAACTTTAAGAGTCTTAAACAGAGAGACAGTGAAAGAAAATGATGTCCTTTGCCTGACACGCAAGGAGCAT
>NW_010304373.1:0-1794 GCF_000700745.2 Antrostomus carolinensis | reverse complement strand
AAAATGTCCATCAACCCAGCGTGGCTCTGCAAACTGCAGAAACTGCAAACAAATGCTGCTTGCTCAAAGGCAAAAGGAGCCAGGCTTGAAATCTGTTGCTGGACCTTTTCTCCTTCTGCCAACACACTCATAACCCCATACATCTTGGACCTCAGTACCTTGCCTGGCTCACCAGTAGCATTTCTTCTCACCAGTACCAAAATGCCCATCAACCCAGCACAGCTCTGAACCTCAAACAAATGCTGGTTTTTCAATCTCTGGAACCCTAATTCCACACCGGGAGTCCCTAAGGGTACTCCTCGTTGCAGGGCAGAAGCCTAATTCCACACTGGAAGTCACTGGGGGTACCCTTAGTTGTGGGGCGGAACCCTAATTTCACACCAGAAGTACCTAGGGGTACCCCTAGTTGTAAGGAGAAACCCTAATTCCACACCAAAAGTCCTTGGGGGTACTCCTCATTTCGAGGCAGAACCCTAATTCTACCCTGGAAGTCCCTGGGGGTACCCCTAGTTGTGGGGCAAAACCCTAATTCCACACTGGAAGTCACCAGGGGTACCACTAGTTCCAGGATGGAACCCTAATTCCACACAGGAAGTCCCTGGGGGTACCCCTAGTTCCAGGGTGGAACCCTAATTCCAAACCGGAACCAGTAGGACTCATTTCAGTGTTGGAAGCTGAACCAAAGTTCCCGCTCACTATTTCTGGTCGGATTGGCAGGATTTTGGTTCCGTTGAGAACTTCCATATCATAGTCTTTCCAGAAGTGTGTCTCTATTGTTCCAGTACTTTGTACGTGGTATCCCCAGGGACTTCCGATTTGGAATTAGGGTTCCGTCCCACAACTAGGGTTACACCCAGGAACTTCCAGGGTAGAATTAGGGTTCTGCCTTGAAACGGGGGTACCCCCAAGGACATCCAGTGTGCAATTAGGGATCCACCCCAGAACCAGGGGTACCCCCCAGGGACTTCTGGTGTGGAATTAAGGATCTGCCCAGGAATGAAGGGTACCCCTAGGGACTTCTGTGGGAATTGAGGCACAGACCCCAAGATGTGAGATCACCGAATCAGAATCCTCATAGAGTCAGAATTGCTTTATTAGTACAATAGCACAGCTTTTATAGTCTCTATTAGTTAGTGATTGCTACAAGGTTAGAAACCTTCTATTTTCAGCTTCTATCCTAGCCTGGCTAAGGCTGACAGCAAAGCTAACCCCCTTATCTATGTTCCGTGGCTGTTAAAAGTATCTTTCTCCTTGCGGTCTCTTCTTGCCCTTCAGGGCTTTGCATGCTTTCTTTCACACGGTCATCCTCAGACCCGATTGCTCAGTGCCACAGTGTCAGCGAGATCAGGTTTTCTGTTGATTTGGCAGCGGCATCTTTCACGTCCCCCACATTCTCCACTTGGACATGCATTCACAGTCCAATACAACTTGAGTCTTGGTACCTTGCCTGGCTCACCAGGAGCATTCATTCTCACTAATTGCTAAATTGCTGAAAGCCCAGCATGGCACTGAAACCGCAAATGAATGCTGCTGGATACTACACGAAAGGAGGGAGCCCTGAAAGCTGTTGCTTGACCTTTTCTCCACCTACCAACACATTCAAAGCCCCATACAACTTGGGCTTTGGTACCTTGCCTGGCTTGCCAGGAACGTTCGTTCTCACCAAATGCTTGAATGTCTATAAAGCTCAGCACGGCTCTGAAACTGCAAACGAATGCTGATTGCTCCTACACCAAAGGACGCAGGCCTGAAAGCTGCTGCTGGATCTTAGAATCATAGAATGGTTAGGATTGG
>NW_010304372.1:1163-12068 GCF_000700745.2 Antrostomus carolinensis | reverse complement strand
CTTTTCACCCATGAGTGATGCATAACCAGGACGACAGCATTAATGACAAAAACGACATGTATTTTTAATGCTAATTCCGAGCTGTTTGTTCAAAAACACAGATACAGGCATTTTACAATCATTTTCACCTTGTCTTGGCCCTCTGGTAGTTGCCTGTCACTTTAAAAGCGAGAGAGATGTGGGCTGCACGTTCCTGCCACGCATCACACCTGTCCTGGTCAAGTTGGCTGGGGTAGCCCTGCTGTAGATTACATGTGGGAATTAATATGGGATGTTTGAGATCACACTACCAGAATACTGCACAGTTCCTGTCGTGAGGCTTGGTCCTTGCCATTTTGACCCTTAAGTGATATCACCAGTCATTTATAAAGTGAAGACCTCCATTCAGTGGGTGGATGAATATTGATACACTGCGGATTAACACACTTTTCATCTAGTTTGACAACCACCATCTACCAATCTGCTGTACTGAGCACCGAATACCCCTGCATCCCGCTAGTGTAGCTCCATGCACCCGTCTGGCTCCAGCCTTTGCTGGGGGTTGCTGGGATCAGCTGATACCTCACTGGGAGCAGCAGGACCTGTGAAGTGAGCCTGGATGTTACCATCTCACTGATGGCATATTGGGGTGGTAACTGGTTATGGAATTTCTTCCCCTTCTGTTAGAGAGACATACACAGTGTGTAAAAAGTACAGGAAAGGGATATTACTATTCATAAAATCATAGAAAGGTTTGGGTTGGAAGGGCCCTTTAAAGGTCATCTAGTCCAACCGCACTGCACTGAACAGGGACATCTTCAAGTAGATCAGGTTACTCAGAGACCCATCTAGCCTGACCTTGAATGTTTCCAGGGATGGGGCTTCTACCACCTCTCTGGGCAACCTATTCCAATGTTTCACCACCCTCATTGTAAAAAAATTATTCCTTATATCTAGTCTAAATCTCCCCTCTTTTAGTTAAAAATCATTACCCCTTGTCCTATTGCAACAGGCCCTGCTAAAAAGCTTGGCCCCATCTTTCTTATAGGCCCCCTTTAAGTATTGAAAGGCTGTAATAAGGTCTCCTTGGAGCTTTCTGTTCTCCAGGCCAAACAACAGCAATCCTAAAGTTAGGACAAACCAGAGCTGATACTGCTTATTTGCTCTTCATTCTGTTCTCTTGTGCCGATGCATTAGGAGACAGATTTTAACTGCATAACCACATACTCTTCTTTTTCTCCCCCCCAGGATTCCTGTCTCATTTGGTATGTTAGAGTCACTACATGACTTGAAGATATATTGGGCTTGTTTTCTGTGATGGAGAGCTGCCCGCAGAACACTTGCTTTACGTGTTCCGGATATTGAAAGATGTCAAAGAATCTAGTGAAAGTTACAGAAGATGACAAGATCAAATAGTTAAGGCAGAAGAATCCTGCTTTGGAGAACTGGACGCTATTCTTCCCAGTGATATAGGCATAAATTATATTAATTAAGTTTTTTCAACCTAATGTTTCACATTTTTCCAGTAATTTAAATCCCTCATTTGCTGGAGATTGACACTAGGGATCTGATCTATAGATGTGCTGAGCCCTCCCTGAAAATTAAGTTATGGTGGTCATGTTTTGTGTATTTTATAATTCTCTGTACTCTGAGAGGTTGAGTTCCCTGAAATCTCTCTCAGATTAAGCCCCCAAAATGAGACTTTTGTAATCTCTGTGATTCAAGACTGCAGCTCTAAAAGAGGGGGCAATAACAGGTCTCTCAACTCGGATTGGTTTGTGAAAATAAATTTAATAATCTGCAAAAATATTATGATGCTGGGGTGGTCAGTGGAATGAGGAAATTAAGAATTTCTGCTTCAAAATGGGATTTGCTTAATGTGCAAAAAATAAGTAAACAAGATTGAACAGCAAAAGAAAGCAAAGTACAGAACAGATGAGCACTGTCTCTTCTTAATGCTGAATACAGAAGGAAGCCAGGAAAACATGGCAGTTAATAGTCTTTAATGGCACAACATCAAAAATCAAAGCTAATCTTAATTTTTCCATTTTTTCATTTCTGAGTGCTTGTCTTTCCTACTGAGATAATATTCTGTACAACATACTTTTCCACCAGGTAATTCACACGTGCACACACTGCAGATCCCCATTCCTTACTTAACTGCTACTTGTTAGCAGTTTTTACCTTTGCCAAACATGCCTCTCTAGCATTATCTACAGGAGAGTGTTTCCAAATAAAATTAGATAGGTTCCCATTCTAAACCCAATATTTAAATATCCCTGACATGAACAATCCTCCCGGAGAGCAGAAATGCCAACAGACATAACAGCCACCCTTCTGGAGCATTTCTGATGCCCTGTCTCATTCTATTTTTGTGCAAACCATTTCTCTTCAGTAGCAAATGGGAACTCAACCTCTATTTTAATTATTCATGTTGTCCATCTTTTTTGACTCTGCACCTCTCCTCAGCAAGTATGTCTTTGGATAAGTGAGGGGCTGAAAAGCAAAGACTCCTGAATGGGAAATAATGGGATTTGATAGCTTACAATAAATCTTCAATTATATGGTGAGACTAGCTAAAGCACTGCTGGAAAGAATTGTTCATCTAGTAACTTTTTTGCCTTGTACTGCAGCATGGAAGTCTAGGGTTTTTTCATTCAGCTTCCTCTGAAGGGAGAGTCCTAATGAGTATTGTGGTTCTGTCCTTGCTAGCAGGAGATGTGGATTACAGATGAAGAGCTAATGAAAGCTATTAGGTAAAATGAGGAATTCATGCACAGTGCTTTTAATGTCAAAGAAAGATACCTTAAGCAATGAATATTTAGACATAGTTATTTCATTTGTGTGTTTTAAAAATGCATAAAGTACTTGAACTAAAACTGACACCTTTTCAGGCCCCGGTGTTTGGATGTCATTTTGTGTCACCCGCCCCCCAGTGGAATTATTTTTATGCATTTCTCTGATCAGAGCTAATGAGGAATCTCATCCTACTATGTCCCTCTCTGCTAGGCACTACACATACATATACCAAGAGTGACAACCCCTAATTTACAATGTTCAATATCTCCAGTGGATACAGGATTGGTACCACTGAGCACTCCAATCACATTATGGGCACAGTGGGGTGTCCTGGTTTTTAGCTGAAACAGAGCTTGGTTTCTTTTTCAGTATTTAGAATAGTGCTGTATTTTGCTTTCAGCCTGGGATTTGCTACGAGAGAGACACTGATAACAAACCAGTGTTTGCATTTTTGTTGCGGGAAGTGAAGGACTTCGTGTTCTGTTAGTCTACAAGCACAAGATTTAAGGGGGTGAGGAATATTTAAATTAATAAGCTAAACTGGCATTTGGATATGCCAATGGGATATTCCATATCATGTCACATCATGTCCACTATATTAATGAGGGTCTCTTCCTCTTGTAGCTCTCTCTGGCTTTCGCTCGGGCTCTCGCTCTTCTGGGATTGCAGTTTCGGTTCCGGATTGTTGCTCCTCCAGGATCGTTATCTGGGAACAGGCCAGGCTCAGTTGGCGGGTGGTGAGCAGTTACACTGTGTATCACTCATTTGTATATTTTGTTACTGTTATCATTATCACTAGTATTATTTTAAGTTTTCTTTTATTTCTGTTATTAAACTGTTCTTATCTCAACCTACAAGTCTCCTTATCCTTGCCCTCCAATCCTCTCCCCTATCCCTTGGAGGTGGGGGGGAAGTGGGTGAACAGCTGTGTTGGCTGCTAGCCAAGGGCTAGCCCAGTAAAATTATCACATGGGGACACTAGCAAGGACTCCCTTTATATTCTTGAATAAACACAACTAAATTGAGAAGACTAACTCTACAAATGGAAGGAAAACCACCTCTGTGCACATCAGGTAAAAAGCATTGTCTCTGTATCATTATTATAATCTGGGCAGTTTCCAAAACATATTAGGCTGCTGAACAAGGAGATCATCACAGCGTATTGCATTCTGCCAACCTGCATTTGACCTCGCAGATTAATAGTAACAAGCTCCAAGTCCCATTCAAGTGTTCTGGGCAAATCCAGTTCTGCAGTGAATCACAAGGGAGATTTAAATTTCTATGCTAATGCAAAATTGCTGGGCTTGAATTACTTGTGAAATAAGCAATTTGTTACTGGTTTTATAGTACGTAGGAATGGGAAAATGTTCTTTTAAATGCTTATCTTCTGTTTTGGGGGAAAGACATAAAAAAATTAACAAACCAGTGACAGAAAATCATGGGCAATGCAAGGAAAATGCTGAAATCATATAATTTTAACGGGGATAAAGGGAAAGCTTGAGTGGACTACTATGACTTCATCTCCCTTATTTTGTTTTAAATTTTTTGCTGGTGAATTCTCCTTCTTTCTACCCTGGAAACAATGACAAAGTTACCAATATCTTCAGATGGCAATACACATGCAGTCATTTACAGAATAGCTTCCAGTAGACCTCAAAAGCCATTGTTTAATCATGCCTTAGAAACCCATAGCATGGCCAAATTGCAAAATTAAGTTTTTAAATCCTTAATCAGGGCTTTTTGCTCACTTCAAAGTCTGTTAATTTCTCCTTTTGTTCAGTGCATCTGCCTCTACTTTTCCTTTT
Organism: Antrostomus carolinensis; assembly: GCF_000700745.2. Classification (NCBI taxonomy): domain Eukaryota; kingdom Metazoa; phylum Chordata; class Aves; order Caprimulgiformes; family Caprimulgidae; genus Antrostomus; species Antrostomus carolinensis. The sequence goes on along the minus strand of NW_010304372.1, from coordinate 7,485 downwards.
CCTGAGATGTTGTTTTCTGCACAGTTTTTATAAATACCACTAATCACATGCATTGACTATAGAAAAAAAAATACTGAGGCTTGTGTGCTCTTTTTGTCTCCTGGAAAAATGCCACAGGGAAGATCTAACTAAAGTGGCTGTAATGATGGCTCCAGCTGTTGCCCTCTTCAAAACTGGGTCCCCCCCTTGTTGCTCTCAGCTCTGGGCTGCAAAGAGCAGAGAAGCTGTGTGACAGTGAGAAGAGTGATGCTCCCAGCATCCTCAAAGCATTTTAATATATCTCCTAGTGCTTTATCAGAGTCATTTGTTCAAAGGGATGGGGAAAAAAAAGACAAAACATTGCTAACAGTCTAAAAGCTTCCTGAAAACAATCAATCAAAAAGGCTATTTGTCAAGAAGTTAAAAACCACAAAATGTCAGGATGCCACAAGGCTGATAACAGCTGCAGGCAGGAGGGCAAATGAACTCCCAAGCAAAGAAGCACCAACTATGTAATCTCGTGCATGATCATGTATTAGAACCACTCTGAAGCTCCCGATGCTGGCTTTTGTGCTTCTGCAGACACCATTTAGCATCTGAGTTTAGCATCTCTGCTGCTGCATTGGCATTATCCATGCAAAAGCCCACAACAGAGAAGGATGTAACAAATCACCCAGAAGAGACTGGTGGGAGAAGCAGAAGCTGCCTTCACCCTGCACAGCTCTACTTGACTGCATTTATTTGCCGGATTAGGAGTCAACTGGTGTTTTATTTCCATGTGATTTCCAAAGGGCATATCAGGGCACTGGGAGCAGAGCCCTGGCCCTGCTTGCTGCCAAAAAGCAGGCAGTGATGAATGCTTACAGCCAGGGCTTGCCTGGGAGAAGGAAGGGAAGAAAAGCAAAGCAATCGCCTCCCCATGCATTTTCTAATCTAATAATCTAATAATCCCAATCTCCAGATAGCACTACAGACTTAGTGTTTGTAGAATACCTCTCAGTCAGCTTTGAATGCCACAATTTTACCATGTGTTATAAACTCTAACATGGCCAAATTGCAAAATCCTTGATTTTCATGCCCTTAGTCAGGCACTTGGCTGATATGAAGATGATTTTAATAAAATAAAGAGTGTCTCTAGTCTGATGAATGAAATCAGGATTTGCTTTCCTGGTTTACTGTATTTTCTATTAAAAAAACATGGCTTTGGTTTGGCAGTGAGTCCTGTGCTACCCAGTGGGAGGATGCAAAACATGGACAGGCTGACCAGATCAGGAAGTGAAACTAAATGCTTACTTTCAATGTTTCGAGATTGGAGAGAGCTGCAAATTCCAACAAGCAACACCAGAGGCAGAATATGAATGAAAAATCTTATAATCTCTCTGCTTGAACAACCCCAGGCCTTCTAATGCTTAAAATAAACAATTTTATTTCATTTCAGTGAAGAATTTTCATCTCAGCTCTGTGCATTTAGTCACATACCTTTTTTCCTCTGCACCCTCTGTCTCCCTAAAACAGATTTTCTCACCTACTATGAAATCTTAATGTGTTCACTCCATCACTGTCTCAGGTGCCTAATTGGCCAGGCAGGTCCTTGATTGGATCCCTTCCTCTCTGCTCTCCTTTCACAGTATTTTTTCCTAGTGGTGGTTGCCTGGTAACCCTAACACCTCTGCTTCTTTCTCAGGAATTTTACGTGTTTCCCTCTAACAGGTACTGATAAAAAACCATTACTTCCATCCTCACTGCTGTGTCCTTTTGTCTGTGCCTTCACACTACATGATATTGAAGGCAGACAAGTCACCCAAGTGCTGACCCCACGCTAGCTATCTCTGCATAGCCAGGGCTGCTCATCCCTGTGGCCAGAGAGGGCAAGAATTAATGCTAATGACTGAGCGAACCAAAGGCTGGGAATTTGGCCTATTTGCTGGGCCTGTGAAAAATGAGCTACAGCAAAGTGTTCCTTCTCTGTCAGGTAATACTGCTTATCAAACGTTATTTGCAAGGTAATTGGAAACTGGTTTGGGCTGAGGAAAGTTCCAGTTTGGTAGAGGTTGCATGAGTTTATGGGGACCTTTCAGCTAGATGGGACTTTTGCCTGCTTAGTCTGCACAAGGTATTTTCAGAGAGGGGATTTATTAATTCCCTGCAAATGTGGCTGAGAAGGTATGGGTTCCCTTTTCTTTACATTCAGAAGCTGCTGCAGAAAGCATCAGTAGAGGCTTCACCTTGTAGCCCTATAGCCTCTAAGCTAAAAGGTCCTCTATGGGGCAGGAAACTACTACTGAATTAGTGCTCAGCATGGCCTCTGGGAACTAATACAGGAGCATAAAACTGCTCAAATAGTTCCGGACTGCAATTTGCAGAGGAATCCCATTCTCAGGAGCATCCATCCCTTCTCCTGCAGGAGTAGTAAAATTCCTCTTACAAGCTGCATTAAAAAATGATGGGTTTTCCTCCTGAAATATGGATTATCTCATCTTTGGCTTCAGTAAGGTCTCAAAGAAGCAAGGTTGATCCCTTGGGTATCAGAACAATATCAGACCATCATGCTTGGTGCTGCACTCTCCATCATCAGAGACTGAGATTAGTCTTGCTATGGCACTTCACAGAAACTTAACAGTAGGTTAAATAAATTAAGCTTATATCTCAGAGGTTCAGCATGTGCTCCAAACAAGTGACAAACCTGCTTTCATACAAGAGCTTCATCTGTATAACTGAAAGCACCACAGCACCTCTCTGCTTTGCACATCATACTGAAGTCAGTAGGCATGTGGCAACTAGCAGAATACACTGGGATAGTTGGACATCCAGCAAAGAACTAGTCATGTTTTTCTATCAGTGCAATGGAGGGCAGATTAACAAGCAAAAGATCTTATTTGATCATTCCCCCCACTCCTCGCTCCCCAGTGTTTTAAATATCCTCTTTGCTGAACAAGAAAAAAATCAGAATAGCAAGGCAAGAGATACATGAATATAGCTGATCTACTGGAGAGAAGCCAAAACAGTTAAGCCAGGTGTGTGTTTCTACAGTACTTAGCACAGTGGGGCTCCACTGGGACTCAGAAGCTATCATGATCCCAGCTATAAATAATTACAATAGGAACATCAGGAGATGAATACAGACAAGCTATACGTCCTACAAATCTGTCCAAAATTAACATTTACCATCAGCTATACACCACATGACTGATCTTCATAGCTTGATTCAGTGCTATGAAGTGCAGGCTGTTGTCTGAAGAAGCAGAAGGTAAGGCAGGGCAATGAGCACCCTCCATCAATAGGGCTGTTTCTCCAAGACAGGCTTCCCCAGAATGGGACAAATCAGCAGCAAAATGTTTAATTCACATATTGAGCACTGCATCTGTAAAAAATTGCATCTCTAAGAAAAAAAACCCATATTTGCATCTGTAAGAAATTGCATTTCTGCCCAACAGAAAATGGCCTTACATAATCAGCCTGGGCTCCGTACTGAAAAAGGACAAGTCTCCTTACCTTTACCCTTCCAATTCTCTCCCCTGTTCCCTGGTGGGGAGAGAGTGAGTGGCTATTCGGTCTTTGGCTGCCAACCAAGTTAAACCACAACACCTCAGTCAGTTGTGCAGATAAACACTGGATTTATGAGTGCAACGGTATATCAACTCTCTAACAGAAGAAAAAAAATCATATATGAAGCTACAAGGCTGATGCTGCTTATCCAGTCTGTCTACACAAATCAACTTTTTCATAAAATATTTGCTGTAATATAAGTGACCTCCTTGCTTTCAATATCTAGATGACTGTGCTATACAATGATCTGATTTGTAACATAAGCATGATACTAAGTGATTATATAAATTCCTGTATCCTTAATGCAGCTCAAATATCTCATTTCAGCATCCATGCAGTTTTTAAAGCATTCTTAATGTATTTGGTAAACGTTTAAAAGCAAGTTTCTAAGTACTTTGTCCATGTCTGTCATCTCTTCACCTCATTCACCAGTAAAATGCTAAAAAGACATAATACACGGATAAGATTACGTACATTGATACTGGCCCTAATCCCCAGCCCCCTGTAAAGAGATGCAGCCAAGAAGCCTCCTCCCAGCAGGTCCTGGGTCAGAGGTGGGAGAGAGGTAGGAAAGTAATTCAGCTCAGATACACAAAGGTGTTGCCAAGAGGTTGCACTTTATCCTTGAGCCCCTGTCACCTGTCCTGGATCACGCTTCCAAAGGCTATTGCCCTGCCACACTGCAGGGGTCAGTCTCTGAAATCAGCAGTTTTGGGAGCTCTACACTGCTCATGAGCTTGTGTTCACCCAGTCTGTGTTATCAGCTGATGGGTTTGTGGCAGTGTCTCCCATTCTTATGGGTACCTATCTACAGAGGGCATCACCTAAGAATAATTTGAATAAACTGTGTGGCTTAAATGGAGCCCTTCATATTTAATAATGTAAGATATATATATGAATTATTGTAGGAAGAACTCTTAAGCACAAAGAAAAAAGAATAATCAACAAACTAAACCGAATACTAAATGGGTCAGCAAGTAAACAACATGAGGACAATTGCAACATACTTCATCACTCCCACCAGACCACTAGTCAATTCCCACCATTCCCAAAGCCTCCCAACAGAGAATAAGCAATCTTGCTAATAAGGTCAAGTATAGCTTATTCTTCTAACTGCTCTGCATTTTTCGGTACTGGTATTCCTAAGCCTAGCACTGTGATGAGAACAGACAAATAATTGTGCAACTCCATAAAGGAAGGCAACAGCCCAGTGAGAGATTTTTCTAGGCTGATCCTCATGGGCAAACCATTCTTAATTGAAACCCAGTGGACTAAGAATTAAATGAAATCTGGATACTAATGTCAGTGGGTAGTTGAGATGCAATCAGAAAAGCAAACAGAGGCATAGTCAATGAGTAATTTCATAAACCTATATTAATACAGATATGTTCATGTTAGAGGAAATGAGGAAATGTGTCCATTTTCTTCTGTTCAGTCAGTGTAGATTCAGTTAATACAATTCAGTTAATATGAGAACAAAGAGGGCAAGAAAAGCCTAGTTTCAGATGCATTCCTCATACACTTCACCTTGACCTCAGGATGAGAAAATCCTAGAGAGCTGTAACATCTGTTATCTACTGTAGATCTGGCAGGTTTGCAGACAGGATCTCAGAAAGTCTGTCCCACACCCATGTACTTCACTGGTATAGGCACAGAACTGTGAACTTTTGCAAGAGGGATTTTGCAAGTCCATCTTTTGTAGAAGGGGTGACTTACTGGCTTTAGGTGGACCAGATCCGGCCCCTAAAACTTTTTGTCCCTTTTTAGAAAATGAGTTTTCTCCTTAACCACCTTTCACCACTGTGCCCATCTCGGTAAGTTTGGTTACTCATTTGGGAATAGTATCTTATTTTTTTATTTGTAGAGATCCAGGCCTTTGGAGTCTTGACTACATCCACCTCTGGTACAATCTGGAAAACAATCAATGCATGCCACTTCACAGATGTGTCTGAAGAAAACAGTGAGTCAGGGCTCAGACAAATTCTGCTTCCTATTCCTGTCACAGGGATTACTAAAAAAAGGTTGGCCATTTTTAAAATTAACTTAGGCTTAAATTGGCTTCTCCAGAGAACAGTCATCTAGATACCAAATGCTACCTGTAGGATGATGACAGATAAAAAGCTTTTGCACATTTTGCCTGTTTATGCCTCAGCATACATTTTTCACTGCCACCGACACTTAGCTTTGCTTCCTCACTCCTGTGCTGCTGTGTCCTCTGTTTGTCCCTGCTCTAGAAGTGCACTGAAGTGCAAAGGTATAGTTTTTATTGTAGTATTCTCCATTTTCTTCCTCATCCGTGACATCCTTTTAGTTCATCTTTTCCTCTTTCCACTCTTTCTTTGCTCTTTCATATTCTCACTACCCCTGATTTCAAAGCTCCTGCTCAGCTCCTTCTCCAGAGCATCCATCTGAGGCTCTCTAGACCACCAATTCTTCATTTTTCAAATCCCTGCTAGAAATATATTTTCTCCTTTCCCTAGCTAGTATTTAACTGCTATCTGCCTTAAAACCACATAGCATTTTACAGAAACATTGAATTGGAATGAAAAATTACTTCCAGCCTCCATATCCAACATTCATCAGGACTATATCTCTGTTTTTAGTAAATACTATATATTTTGTATACTAAAGTTTTAAAATAAGACATTATGAAGGAGGAAACACATTTTTGATATATCAAGATGGGAAGCTCATATATGCTGCCCAAGACAAAGGAATTTCCAGCTTTAGATACTCAAAGCAGAAATTTCCCATAGTTCTCTGACAACATGTGCTATATTTTTTTATGATTTTCATA
>NW_010304372.1:0-1131 GCF_000700745.2 Antrostomus carolinensis | reverse complement strand
GAGGATCATGAATATAACTTACAACAGCTCTCTTTTTTGGGAAATTCGGAAACATTGCATTGCAACTACCTTTTTTTACCTGGTGTATTCTGATGAAATGTATTTTATATTGCCCTAACAGTCATATACAAAGTATTTCAAACTTTCTGTCATTTAACCTTGGATTACCTGAAGGACACAACTTGTACAATATACTTTCTCCAGAGCAAAACTAACCAATGTTCCAGCTTGCCCACATTTTAGATGGCCTAATTTAGAAATAGCCCAACAGAGCTGCATGAGAGTAATACTGAAAATGATACTTTATAATGGCAACTGTTTATTTTAATAACCATAGTCTTTGAACTGTATTCCCATTGCCACTGATTTAGCTAAGGACTCTAATTCCTGTGTGTGTAAGTATACAACCAGGTATATGTAAGCAGGACATGCCTTTTTGCATTCACCAAGGACATTTCATCAAAAGTCTTCACATATTGCCTGTCAATGATATTTGAGAGCCAAGCCACCAGGCCAAGGAACATTTTGCTGTCATACAAAATGCAGAAGTGAATTAGGAAATCATAGAAAAGGCACAGAGAAGGCCCAAGGCTGGCAGCAACAAGGAAATATCTTGAAACACTAGAGAGTTTTTTTGGTAGTGGGGGAAGGGCCATCTTGTGAGAACAAAAAGATCCCCTGGCTCCAAGGCAGAGACCCCCAGCCCAGGCTGAGCCAATAAGCACTAGAGAAACATTTCTGTGAATCCATATTTGTGAGGGGAAGGACTGTCCTGAAAAGAAGTAGGTGGGGGTGAACCTGGAGGAGAGGCCGTTGACCTGAACAAAAGACGACCATCGGCCTAAACAAAGGACAGACAGACACAGAGAGAGCTTCGTTGCCAGAGGAAAAGACAGAGACCCACACCAAGATCAACTGAATGGAGTAGGATAAGACAAAGTCCCCTGCAGCCCATGGAGATTCAACAGCAGAGCAGAGACCCACATGTAGGCCATGGAGGACCCCACGCTGGAGCAGAGAAGCTGAGCCTGAGGGCAAGTGTGACTGGAATTGGAACCCCGAGAATCACTTGCTGACAGAGTGGGGGTGGACCCCCAGAGTCGGGGATGAGTCTGCAGCCCGTGGATGTCC
>NW_010304371.1:0-30031 GCF_000700745.2 Antrostomus carolinensis | reverse complement strand
TAATAATAATAATAATAATAAATTTTTTGCAAAAGAAAGGTTTCTGACAAAACCTGCGAACTTCTTCCAATCATTCCCAGAGAATTAGAGGGTATGACTCTGGTACAGAGTGATCACAAGTCTCAAAACATTAATTTCATGTATACTAATCCTACTTAATAGGCCACATTCCCACTGTATCCCCAGGTCCCTCACAATCTTTAGCATAATGATCATGACAGCACCTCTGAGAAAAGGCAAAGAATGAGTAACCTTTGGGCACACAGACGGGCAACTTTAACCCAACAAGGCAAGGTCACACTCTTCTTAAAATGATTATCAATTTTGAATTCCTGGAGTTTTCGGTTTACCCATTTGAGAGATCCAAAACTATTCCAGTTTTGAGAGAGTGGTAAGTGCCATGCCCTTGAAAGTTGGTGTAGCCCAATTCAGCTCATGACTTCAGAAAAAACCTGGCATAAGTGAAACTGTCTAAAACAACACAAGTTTGTGGGAAAGCAAGTCTCCTATAGGTCAAGCAAGACATCTACCTACCAGATTCTCATTGCCTTCCACCTTGCTCTATGATTTCCTTGGAGGGGCTACACTTCCTGGAACTGAAGAATATACCTCAATTTATAGGTAAATGAAAGCATAGATTCTGGAGATGTTTATAGTTTATGTAGCAGTAAATCCTATTGTGACATAGTTTCCATAGTCCTCCTCCTCCCTCCTCCTTTTAATCATTTTCACTATAATTTTACTAGCATATGTCAAGTTAAGGTCACTGAAATTACAGCTGGTTGCCTAATATTTTCCCTGCGTATAATCCTTATAAATTCAAATTATGCCAACACACAATAGCGTGACAGGAATGTATAAATAAATAAAATTAGTCAGAGAAAGGGCATCACCTGTTTTCTTTATTATAAAATGCCATCAGCTGTATGTGCTGTATAAAAGTATTTCTTCAGACATTTAAAGGTCGTGTGTTACCTACTTTACACAGTTACTACACTGCCCTCACATATTTGGAATTTTTTTAGTAAAAGGTTAAGGAAAGAAACAAACTTTCTTCAGTCAGTATCATTCTTTTTTTAAAAAGCTGAAATTAGCTATGGGTTTTTTTGGCTTTTCTTATCAAATGAATAGTTATGAGCTGCACAAGAGGTGACAAAAAACAGGTACAGCTTTCTGGAGGTAAACTATCACCTCAAATGTGGTTCAAGGAACTTAAAACTTCTAGAAGAGGATATTTAGAAGTAGTTCAGTATTCCCTCCTGATCGCTGTGTCATCCATGAATGTAATACACTTGAATGTAATCTCCAGAGACTGACAATGTTAAACATCATTCTGACCTAAAAGCAGTACCACATACCTACAGGGAAATGCAAAGTTGTCACAATTTGAGCTAAAGCGTAAAAAAATGACAAATATAATTTGCCTGATTTCTCATGCTACTGATGAATGCTGATGCTTTGAATGAAGTCAATCACTTTCTTCATATTCTTCAAGGTCTTCTTTTGGGTGAAAAATTACAATGACAGTACTCTCTAAAGCTCTAATCATTGCCATCTAAACTCTGCTTGCATGGTCCAAAGCATGTTTTGAAAGAGTTTGGCTAAAAAATACAGTTATTTTATAAATAAATATATTTTGCTTTGGCTTAACTAACAACAGCTTCACTATATATTTCCTTCTACAGGTGTTACTAGGGCAGAAACACAGCAATCTGTGCTAACGATCTCCACTCTGAAACCAGCTTCAAATAGATTTCTCAAAGGTCACATATTACTAGTGTGAAATTCTTATCTCCCTTCTAGCTGGCTGCCAAAAACAACTGTGCCACATAATTTCAGTTGTAAATTAATCAAGTTCCACCTTAAGACAGGGCAAATCACTGCCACCCTTAGCATCAGTGGCACCTGTTCCTCTGCTCTTTAAAAGGACCTTTCAAAGCACAGAAGGATTCATATGTGTACACATGTATAGTCCACTACACTTAACTTAGATACCTGTTGCATGACTTAGGCAGATGGCATCTAGATTGTGAAGGAAAGAGATGAAAAGACGTAGGGTTGGTTTGGGAGACAACATTCAAAAATGTCTGGTTTCTTGTTCAGTTTTTTCTCTCTTTTTTTTAGTGCCATAGTAGAAGGAAACTACCTCATTCTTCTTGTTCTGCACCAACCTGGACATTAGGTCCTATCCAAATTTAGTAGGAGAGCTCCGAGGCAAAGGACTATTTGCATGAGCTCTGCTTCTCAAAGAAGGCATTTTGGAAGAAAGGTTATTGAACAGGTGTTTGATGTGTTGGCTATCAGAGGCAGGCACTTAAACCTGGAGAGAAAGTATAACATTATTACTTCTTCCCCTGCAATTTTCCCCATCTCCAGCTACACAACCGCACTCCCATTAACAATTTAATTGAATCTATGTAGCTCATCTGTGAGTAGCTTTCCTAGGAGATCAAACCATTGATGAAAAAAAAAATTAAGGCTTTTGAAGAGATGCTGTGCTTTTAGAGAAGAGTAGGATTTCTTTCTAAGACATAGTATGAAGTTTCTGAAAAAAATGGCTATTTTGCAAGTGGATTATGCTGGCTGATGTCCATTAGGAAAAAATATTTCTTTTTAACACAAATGACATCATCACAGACAAAATAAACATTTTAAAATAGGATAATGCACGTTGTTTTCAGTAATGTCAAAGAGTGGAGCACATTGTACCCATGATTTGTCCTTCTTACTTCATAATTTGGGACTATGTAAGGTTTATTCAGGTCTTCTGAAAAAAAGGCTGTGCCTTGATTAGACAAAAAATCTTCTTTGTAAAACTGCAAGAGAAGTATTGAAAGATATTTGAAAGACAGTCCTGTCATTTTTGCAACACAAAATTGTTGCAAAATTGGGGGTTGGAACAAGGTTGGAACTAGATGATCTTTAAGGTCCCTTCCAAATCTAACCATTCTATGATAAATAACCTCACTCACTTCCCTATCCAGAATTGTTGAAATGAAATATACATTGGCTAAAACACTTAGATGTCATAAGAAGATAAAACTGACTATGTCAAAGTGCTTCTATAAAAGTCAGATCATTTCTATTTAAATATATCTCCACTCATATTAAAAATAAAACTGTGCTTCTCTAAATCATGACATTTAAACTCTGATACCCATTAATACTGGAAATGAATGAAATACAATTATGTTTTAAAAGGAACATGAAATCAATAAATTTGATCATAGTTTCAGTCCGTAATAAGGAGAAGACAACTGATCCAGCACTAATAAATATATACAGCTGGAACAATTATTAACTCTTGCCATTAGACTCCACCACTTCACCTATCCCACTGAAGTCCACTGTCATCATTCCATCTAGCACACCATCTCCTGGGTTTCTTAGTTCAGAAAAGAAAAACAATTTCATCTTCACTTTTGAAACTTAATTTTAAAGGCTATAAACTACTGGGACACTAGCAGAGGTGTGATATTTTCACTGGGCTAGTCCTTGGCTAGCACCCAACACAGCTATTCAACCACTTCCTCCCCATCCCCACGGGACAGGGGAGAGGATTGGGGGCCAAGGATAAGGAGACTTGTAGGTTGAGATAAGAACAGTTTAATAACAGAAATAAAAGAAAACTTAAAATAAAACTAATATTAAAATAGTAGTGATAATAATAACAAAGTATGCGAATGAGTGATATCCAGTGCAACTGCTCACAACCTGCTGACCAAGCCCGGCCTATTCCCAGATAACAATCCCAGAGGAGCAAGAGCCCAAGAGAAAGCCAGAGAGAGCTAAAAGAGGAAGAGCCCCTCACTAATACAATGGACATGGCGTGATATGATATGGAATATGCCATTGGCATACCCAAATGCCAATTTAGCCTATTTATTTAAATATTCCTCACTCCCTTAGATCTTGTGCTTGTAGACTAACGAACACAAAGTCCTTCACTTCCAGTGACAAAAATGAAAACCCTGGTGTGTTATCAGTGTCTCTCCCATAACAAGTCCCAGGCTGAAAAGCAAAATGCAGCACTGTTCTAACTACTGAAAAAGAGACAAAGCAAAATGCAGCACTGTTCTAACTACTGAAAAAGAGACCCAGCTCTGTTTCAGCTTAAAGCCAGGACAGGAGGGCAGTTCAGAACTCAAACTGTCATTCTGTCATTCTGTGATTTTGTGATTTAAGCAGTGGTATTTATTTTAGAAAATTTTTTGCTACTAAGTCAGTCACTCTCCCTTCTCTAGCCTTCTATTGCATATTCAAGTGGGTTTTCAGGACTTCATCTGCCCATGGCAAACAAAATTCCACTATTGTAGAACACTGTTCGGCTAGTCCCAAATGCTGAACTGCAGGGATCTGAGGAAGAACCAGGCATGTTTCTCATTCAAGTAACTGAGTACATTCTCTGTAGCTCGCAGCCTACATATTTTGTTTACATTTCCGAACATAAATATCAAGTCAGATCAATCAAAAAATCACATCAATTATATAGCTAATTCTTAAAAAAATTATTCTAGTAGAACATGAGAATATGAGTAAGTCCCAGGGCTTGTGTTAGATGAAAGACTGATGAAACTAAGGGTCACCATTAAGCAAGACCTCCAGTGACCTACATTGCTACTAAGTACCACTGTCAGTTCAGTAATACAAAAACCACGTAGTGTCACAAATGGAAGAATAGAGGACAGTCCAGGTGGACCTTTGAGTATGGGAATCTTTATATTTTAAAAATTAAAAACATGGAGCAAATCAGTCCTATGGTCATGGCACCCTACATCCTCTGCCCCATGAGAAAAATGTATACCTAGTTTGTAAAGAATAAAAATAGCATGATGTAGAAGTTCTTACAGATCCTAACAGGTCTACAACCCTTCCTTTCCCCCTAACTGCTATATAGTGTGGAAGGACATCTGTAAGACCCATTCTAAGGCAAACCGTCTGTGGCTACATTAGCATTTTAATTCAGAGAAGTGCTGAGCTGTGAAAGCAAAAGCCATCATCCCCACTTTTTGTGCACTCATGCAAATTTCAGAGTGGCTTGGTGTGTGCAGACTAGGTACCTGTGGAGGAAATTAAACTAGATTGTTTTCTCCATGTGCATATCATAAACAATTTCCCCTTAGTTAGGACACACAAATCTTAACCTACCACTCCAGATCACCACCACAAAATCCTCAACCATTTACTGAGGCCACATGCTTTAACAGAAAGTTCTCAAAACACCCAGAGTTTATTCTGAAATACAGATAACGCTTGTCATGCTATATAAACAGTCAGTGACATCTGTACCTTTGTATTTACTGTCAGACACCAGCCATCAGGTCTTGCTTGCTTCTGTAATCGTCATAGAATTCCTTTGGTTGGAAAAGACCTTTAAGATCATCGAGTCCAACCATAAACCTAACACTGGCAAGTCCACCACTAAATCGTGTCACTAAGCACCATATCTACATGTCTTTTAAATATATCCAAGAATGATGACCCCACCTCTTCCCTGTGCAGCCTGTTCCAATACTTGACAACCCTTTTGGTGAGGAGATTTTTCCTGGCATCCAATCTAAACCTCCCCTCGCGCAACTTGAGGCCATTTCCTCTTGTCCTATCACTTGTTACTTGGGAGAAGAGACATACCCTACCCTTCTCCTGCTTTGATAGCCTTTGCATTTCTTACCTGTTGTATGGTTGTTTTTTTCCATTCCTAATTTGAAGTCCTTGTTTCTTCAAACAACCTCTTTTACTGTCTTCCCTTTTCCACATCTGACTTTCCTGACAGCAAAACCAACATTTCCAGTGCCCAAGACCAACTGTAGTTCTACAGGGCGTGCAGATTAAATGACACTGCCCATTAGACTAGGCATTGCCAAGAGGCCCAAAAGCTACTCTAGCAGCAATAAAGCCAGTGAAATAAGAGGAGGTTGCCACCAGCGATCAGAGGTCTATTTTCAGTACCATGTCAAATTTCAAAAGAAGGGAGTTATCTTCTTGAAAACCTATAACAATTGCACCCTAGAGCAGCCCATGTCATCCTAGTACAGAGTTCTTGAAGAGATATCTGTCCACAGCTGCTTGGAAGTCCAGACTTTTCTGTTCTGCTCTGCAACATGAACCCCCAAGTTGCACCTCTGAGTTGTACTCAAGACTTACCCACTGTTCCTTGCTGCTGTTGAGTCTAAAGAGCCTTGAGTCTAAAGTGGTGAGGAGTCCTAGAAAATATATCAAGAAGATGTTCACAGCAAGAGCTGATAACACCAGACAGGTCCTTCTGTAAAAGGCAGCCGAGGTCCAGGATAGGTGATGAGGATAAGTCTTACTTGAAAAGCATTGCTCTCCCTAGCAGGAGGCTTCTTATGAAGCGAACCTTCTAGGGAAACTCCGTCTGCAAATACAAGGTGAACAGATGAAACTATGAAGTTTAGTGTCCCTTTCACAATGTTCTCAGAGAGAATAGCCAGGTACCATGTGCAATCCACCCATCAGAGGTCGTTACCTGTTAACCTCAGATAAGTCATTAAGTGGTATCAGGTGATAGACAACCTACACTTTCTAAAGAACCAAAGAGAACTAAAAACTTAGGTCCCCTCAAATTTTAGTAGGATCAGTGCACGTTCCACCAGCGCAGACAGCCTCGTTGTAGAACCCCACTGCAGAAACTGTTTCTTTAATACAGGCGCAAAACAGTTTGAGTCTGTTTCTGAAAATCTGAGATGCTGAAAAAGGTCTTTAAAGAAAAGTAAATCTATCAAAATTCACAGATATCTGTTTGCAAGCAATGTTTAGCCTTCCACATTTTTACCAAAGAGGTAATATTATTCCTTCTCCAGCCTAACACCTAGAAAATTATATGTTGCACATAACACAGTTGTTAAGGCTAACTTTTAACTGGTCACTTAGAAATTAGACCCCTTCTAGGCAACTTCAACATTTTATGCTGGAGTCTATTATATGAACGAATGGAACAAAACTGACAAAACCATCAGTATACAAGTGAATTCAAATCACCAGGAGATCTGAGCAACTTTGGAAAGTGACTGGATCACCTGTAGATAACAGAGAATAAGGCAAAGAATGAACTCATCAAGACTGAAGCTTCTGAGTCAAGAGCCAAGGTACTTTCTGCTCCATCTTACAATTTATCAGTAACCATAAAACATCATTTTAATTTTGGATTTCAGAACTCCAGAGCTCAGTTGTGAATTAGTTTTAATTATTTTGTTTCCAAGCTTTAAAGCTTTTCCTTCCATGAGCTGTGTGTCCTGCACTAAATAAATAAAAAATTTACTCTGAACAATGTCTTAAGAAATCATTGATTCATTGCAAAAATTCCTCTTCAAGATACAACTTCCAATAAATTAAGGCTTCTATAAATTCTGTGCAAGCTATTTTCAAAGACAGAGCAAAAACTGATGACCTATACTAATTTGAAAGACCATATAGAATGTTTTCTTATTAATATGAAGGGATTTGATCAGGCTCATAAACACGTATCAATTGTAGCATGCTTACTGTGAGATGAGTAGATCAGAGCTATGCATAAAGAAATATCCAGAAGAAGTTGTTAAAATGCATTAGCTGTAGTCTGTAATTTATTATTATGCACTTTTTAATTACTTCCTTACCAAGTATGAACTCTTTTCCATATCATTTGATAATCTGCATGGGATATAATATGCCCGACTAGTCTTCCTTTATATTTATCACAGAAAAATTTACTCTCTAGAAAATTCTCAGCTTGAGGAGCTATAGTAGGTTTTAAAGCTTTACATACATTTACTCACATTTAAATATGGACCATCCAAACCTTTAATTAAAAATGTGCCTGAAGTAAGGTGTATGGATTTACTTAGGTGCAGGCTGTACATTACTACGGAATAAGCAAGAAGATGATGAAATGACCCAATGGGTTCTCTCCCACTTAGAGACAAGAGAAAAACAGAAAATGTTTCTATTCCTTTTTTGTGGACTTCTTTATTTTGCTATTCAGATAGGATTAAGTAATGCAGTAGGTTTTGTTCTAGTTATGGCAAACAGAAAACTCTGACTTTATGTAAAATTAGCTTTCTTAGTAATAGAAAATTTAAGTTAAACACAGCCTATGCGTGAAGAATTAGTGACAGCCACTATGCAGCCAATAGCTACTACTTTGAAGTTCTCTGGTGGGAATTTCTTATAAATACACCAGACTTCAAACAATTCCTTATCTATTCAAAGTCTCATTTTAAGTTTCATTCCTTAGTAAAAGCCAGCTGGTGCACAATCTTAATGCAGATATACAAATAGGAGCAAAAAGCTTGGTGCAAATCAGAGTAAAGAACCTGATACATAACACATGAAGCAGTGGGAGAACTTAGCACTGATTTGAATTGCTCTGATAACCCTCAAAGCTTTCTGTACATGCAACACCAAAACAAATACTTCAGCTCATACCTCTCTCAGTCTCTGTCAACTCATTCTCCTTCACCAGTATAATTCTCAGATGGTATTAGTATCAAAAAAGACATGCAGAATTGCCAGTCTAACATTAGAGGCTTCACGGTGTCTCCTGCATTTTTACCTCCTTTGAGGAATATAAAATAAGATCAAGGGAGTCCTGAGAATAGGCCATGGCTTTGCTTGCCTATCCCTGCAGACAAAGCAGTGTCTGTGTGCCCCTGGGGTCAAGAAGGAACATGAGTCCCAGAGTAGCCTGTTGATCCTTTCCATGCAAAGCAACTCTTCACCCTGTTTTGTGCTCCTACCACACAATATAGCTCTGACCATCCATAGGAAACTACCTCTTTCACACCCACTCTCTAAATACTTTGACTTACTAGTCCATCAGCTTCTCCATTTTAACAGCATCTTTTCCCAGTGTAGAAAATTGTCTTTCGATCATCACCACGGATGACTGGCTATGAAGGTGCTGTTAAATGAATTCTTACTGAGCAGTGACAACTTTTACCAAAACTGATATGAACAGCAGGAACTGATCTCACCACTTAGTTTGCATTGACCTCTGATTCCTAGAAATGCAAAAGAAAATTCCTTTTGCTCTTCCTGTTGTTGATTTTCTTCTGTTGGGGTTTTTTGCAATCGGTATTTTTTTTTCTATTTATTTGCTTGTTTTTTGGCTGGGCTTTTTGTGCTCTTAATTTAAAAACTGTTCTTGGTTTCATTACAGCATGAACACTAATAGATTTGTTTTTGCAGTACAATGCTTTTTGTGCGCAAACTAAGCACAGCAGTTGTATAACGGCATGTTAGATGTACACAACGCTGAAGTATGTTGCTATCTGGCAGGAATTCTTGTTGGTATTTTCCTATAGACTGTGGAGAGTATCAACGTGGATGGAATAAGAGCTAAGGTATACTGGGTTTGTGTGGCAAGGTTTTGGTAGTGGAGGGGTTGAAGGGGTGTTTTCGATGAGAAGACACCAGAAGCTGCCCCCACATCAAACAAAGCCAGTTTCAGCCGGCTACAAGACAGACCTGCTGCTGGCCAAAGCTGAGCCCATCAGTGATGGTGGCGGTGTCTTTGTGATAACATATTTAAGAAAGGGTAAAAGAGCTGCACAACAGCAGTTGGGAGAAAGGGGTGAGAATATGTGAGAGAAAAAGCTCTGCAGACACCAAGGTCAGTGAAGAAGGGGGAAGCCAAGGCACCTCAGGTGCCAGAGCAGAGATTCCCCTGGAGCTCATGCTGAAGACCATGGTCAAGCAGGCCGTCCCCCTGCAGCCCGTGGAGGTTGATGGTGGAGTAGATATCCACCTGCAGCCCGTGGAGGACCCTCCACCAGAGCAGGTGGATGTGCCCTGAAGGAAGCTGTGACCCATGGAGAGCCTGCACTGGAGCAGGCTCCTGGCATGACCTGTGACCCTGCAGGAACCCACACTGGAGCAGTCTATTCCTGAAGGACTGCACCTCATGGAAAGGATCCATGCTGGAGCAGTTCTTGAAGAACTGCAGACCATGGGAAAGACCCACACTGGAGAAGTTTGTGAAGGACTGTATCCCATGGATGGGACCCCATGCAGGAGCAGGGGAAGAGCATGAGGAGGGGGGAGTGACAGAGACAAAGCATTATGAACTGACCACAACTCCCATTCCCCATCCACCTAAGCTGCTCAAGGGGGAGGAGGTAGAGAAGTCAGGAGTAAAGTTGAGCCTGGGAAAAAAAGTAAGGTAGGGGGAAGGTATTTTTAAATTAGTTCTTATTTCTCATTATCCTACTCTGGTTCTAATTGGCAGTAAATTAAACTAATTTCCCAAAACTGAGTCTGTTTTGCCCATGACGGTAACTGTTGAGTGATCTCCCTGTCCTTGCAACAAAAAGCTTGTGGGTCTATGTATTTTCCACCCCTGTCCCATTGAGGAGGGGGAGTAACAGAGCAGCTTGGTGGGCACCTGGCAGCCAGTCAAGGTCAACCTGCCACTAAGGTTAACTACAAGAATAGAAAATGCCATTTTCTAGAGTATTCCTATGTCCTAATTTGTTCAGGTAGTTCTCTGGAACAGACATACAATTGAATGCCAGATATACAGGATAACAGCCAGAGCTGGTCAATGGCTCTTTGAAGGTGAACTTCTGTTCTTCAAATCAGATGAAGAGAACCATAGGTATGACATGGGTATCCTATTGTTAAGAAGAATGAAGAAAAGGGAAATCTTTGTGATTAGTTCTACCTGCAGCAGCTCAAGAAAATCTCAACCAATTGACAAAAAAAAGAAATGCAGCATGAAGCTTTTATTTTTTTTTTTAAAAAAAAAAAAAAAAAAAAAAAAAACAGAAAAAAAACCAAAACCACAAATCTATTGGGTATGAAATCTCCAGTAATCTCCCACTCCCATTTGCATGCACACCAAGTTAAGAGGTTTGTTGTTTTGTTTCTTTTTTCTCTGGATGACATTTTTAAGGACAGGCTGCCAAGCCCATCTGTCCCCTCATTTGAAGTTACTTCTGGTTTGCATGAGCTTTCCACATGCTGTTCAGTTTTCTAGTAGAGAACAGTTCGTTTTATTTCTGCAATGGGTTTCCTTTCTGAGAATATGCTGCCCTCCCACCACCTGGGGAGCTGCAACCTTCACAGAAAATTATGGGCAATCAGTACTTCTGAAAAAATAACCAAAATGGAATACTTAACACAGTCAAACACTCAGTAACTTGAAAAGTCATGTCTAGCATGCCCATTCAACTGGGCATCTTGAAACAGAAGCATCCAAAGTCAGAGGGCAGTTTTAGCCTATGATCTTCCATTTCCATTACATTATTACTGGACTTCTGTCAACCGCCTAATCAATTCCATCATCACATCTGCAAACAAAACCTCCATTACATGTGATCTGAAAACAATGCCTCAATCCCTAAATAGCTATGTAACAAGTATGGCCACTCAAGTAGTTCTGATGATGCTACCAACCACAAGAGGTGGAGATGTCAGCCCTTCAACTACTGTCTTGAGTCATGCTGCATAATTGTAGCTTTAATAACTTTGTTTTTAAAATCTCCTACAATAACAAAACAAAGATTTTTTTTAACTGCACAAAAATTAAAAAATGCAGACTAATTTTACCTTTCCACTATCAGAAGAGCTGAGCCATAGCTCTTTAAGGAAATCAAAGAAGCAAAAAACAGATATTATCATATTAGAAAGCCACTCTAACTCCCATAGAGGAAAATAAATCACTCTCTCTTGGAAACAGCAACAGCTGAAAAATGTCCTTTAGAATAACAACTAGAATTAATCTTTGTCATCAGATTTTGTAATATTCCTCATTGTCTTCAGTGCAGTAGAGTATGCTGCTGTCCTCTTAGGACATGAAATATTTAATCATTATAGATTACTAGATTCTCACAATGCATTTCCTTTGATCAGATCTATTAATAATCTGTGTGTGGGAAAATTCACTGACAGAATTTCAATAAATAATTCGGATTTATTATTTTTTGGCCCACTCTTTTTCTTCTTTTATGATTTTTCTTTTCATTCCTTTTTTTCCCATTTTTCTATCGGTATTATACAATAAAAGAAATGCAGAGTTTTATTATACAAAGATGGTGGAGGTCAAGTTTCAACCCAGAAGGAATTCCTATAGGCAAGCTTTTAATTTCCAGTAGGCTTACAGCAGGGTTTTTAGAGGGAGAGAAGGGAGTTTGAATAACAAGAATATTTATTGAAATAAAAGGGAATTAGGTTTGGAAAATAATAAATTGCACTACATAGTTCTCACCATAGTAGAATCTGCAGATACTTCATATCAATGAACTGACATTGAATAATGCACCTGTGGATTAAAGTGTAATTTTCTCCATTATCAGATACATTTCTACTTTACTAATTACCAAAGAATGCAGAGTACTCTACCCACATTCTTTGTATAGCACACTAGACATATGTCTTTATAACCTATGCATTTCTATCTGTTTTATAGAGTATCCAATGCCCTTTGTCCAGCTTCAGCTTGATAGTTTATTGGCAGAACCTTCCACACTTCTCTTTCTCTGTCTTCCTCTCATCTAGTATTTCACAGTTAATGTTGCTGTTTCCTTGCTGGCATACACAAAAGGAGAAATTGCATTGGCTATTACTTAAGGTTTGCTAGATACTCAGAAAGTTAGGTTATTATCTGTCAGACTAAGCTGAGACATTTGCCTTTTGGGAAACAGTTACTTTCAAGTTTGCAGCCTTCAACCTTTTACAGTAAGCACCATAAAACCTAAAATTAAAAAAAAAAAAAAGAAAGAAAGAAAGAAAATTTCATTTTCTTAACTAGAAACTATTTTCCTTTGTCTTCTTAAAGGATGCAAGTGACAGCTGCTGTCCCATATCCTAACCACTGAACACATAGAGAGGACTAAGAGGCTTAAATTACATCAAATGAGATTCAGTTTAGTCCTCTAGAATAAAGGTTTTCTGATTCTACAAATAGTGAAATACTGGAAGACACCACTGAGAGGAAATGAAGTTGTTGCCATTAGGTGGTAACAAGTACCTTTAATAGGAGATTTTCAGGGAGAGGTTATATTTCTTTATTAGATAAGTGATATAATTGCAAAAAAAAAAAATAATTACATATCTGGGGATGCATTAGCCCTTCTTTAGATATAATAACATTACAACAAACATCAAACTAAGTGCAAGCTGAGACCAAACTAATTGACTAGATAAACTGAGGGAGTAGATTGCATCAATAAGAGTGCAGGTGTAGCAAAGATAGTATGTGAAGAAAGTTATACATGAATATGAACATGAAAACAATATCTCAGTTGAGCTTTCAATTTTGCTAATCCATATTACAAATTTTAGCCTTCATTTTTAAGGAAATTTTCTGTAAATCTTCATCAAGGATCAGGGCAGAGCAATCAGAGATGGAGAGGCTGTTTGATGAAAACATATTCATGCTTATAGCTACTCATTTCTTTATTAATTGCCCATGTGGATGTATTCTGCTGCAAAGAGGTTGTCCATTTTCACTCGCACTTTCCAAGAATGTGGTGAGGGAAATACACCACAAAAAACACTCTTGTGCGCGACATATACAAGTGCCCTTCACTGCAAGGGAAATGTGTTACTCTTACAAGATCTAGTTTAATTTAGTGTTTGTTAGTCTACAGGAAGTTCATTTCTGGTAATGTGATGGGACAGATTGGGAGGCTGGAAGTTGGGACACTTTCACAATGAGAATGGTAAGCCTTTGGAATAATCTCCTCAGGGAAGTGGTGGATTCCTCAAAATTGGACACTTTTAAGATTCAGATGGGCAGGGTGCTGGACCGTCTTGTCTAGACTGTGTTTTTGCCAAGAAAGTTTGAACCAGGTGATCCTTGAGGTTCTTTCCAACCTGGTTATTCTATGATCCTTCAAAGTGCAATAAGATGACCAGTGAAATACAGAGGATACAGTGAGGATAAGATGGTTAAGAACAGAATTTGGTTGCATTGCCATTTATATTTTGTTTTCAAGAGGTATGAATTAAGGATGATTAATAAATTCAGTTTGATATTCTTTCTAAATAATAAGAGGGTTATTTATATTTGACCTAATTAGAAGAGGAGCTGAGCATCTTTAGGTGCTTCAGACTTCAGTTAAAGATGAAAATATTCACTATTGTCTATATCCATAAACAGCAGCTGTACCAATATTCTAGCAAATTTACTGAAAATAAAACATGTTTAATCAAATTATGCTTCCTTATAGCACTCTTTTCAATGGAATATGGATGAGACTATAAAAATTGGAACAAGTAATTTAAAGCTGATATGATTAGAAATTTTAATAAGATTTTTAAATACTAAATACGTTTAATTGTGTTTTCCAAACCAACCATGCTTACATGGAAAAAGAAATGTATTAACATTGTACAGTATTTCACCTTACACTCCAAGTAACAATAAAGTTTGTCTATCTCTAAAATAGTTTTACTTAGTCATCTTCCTTTATTTTCTGGAGTTTGAATTTAGAGATTATACTTACTATCTCCAAATAAAAACTATTTAACCTTCATTGTCACACAAAAGATGACACTTTGTGCTGATGAGGATCAGTGCTTCCTTGACAGATTCATTTTAGAAATCAAATTTTTTTTAACCTTTTTTTTTAAAAAAAAAGAGATCATTGAATTTCATCACTATTTAGTGACAAAGATGCACAGTAAAGAACTCACCTAGTTTTAGGATAAAAACTCTCTGTTCCTACTACAAGATCTGGCTGCTTGGAAGGAAGGAGTACAGCAACTCTCGTTAACAAAAACAGCAGTGCTATTCCACACAGAGCGATCAAGTAGCATGGAGGAGGAACAATACACCCATAGGAAATTAATCAGGTTTTAGCTATGAAGCTTACAGCTGTTGTCACATGGTTTGTCTATGTGCTGTAAGTATGCTGTACATCGTGAAGTTTCGGGTGCATACATTCCCCTTCGAGGACACAAATGACGACCATGGAAATGTCTCCTCATTTTGAAAACACCTAATCCTCAGTTAAATAAATGTGAAAAACATCGAGTGGATTTCGGTTCTACAGTGTGGACTGATATCTCATGCAGTGTAACTGGGCCAAACACACTGTTTACAAGTTACCCAAATATATCTTCAGCCCATAACATGGGCATAAATCCAGTATCAGACACAAAACTATTGGCAAACTAGTAGCCATTCACATTAAAGTTGTGGATCCACAGAGACTAGACTGATGTGAGCAGGATTAGATGTCTAATCTCCTTTGGTCCTATGGAGAGAGGAATTTCTGGAACACAATTCAATCAATTCAGCCCAAAATGGATATCTAATGTACATCAACAGGATCCCTGCCCTCAAACTACCTGTTCATCTGCACTGACTATGAAGAGAGCTTGGAGTGATCAAGATCGGGGCAGAGTATAATGTTACAGATGTCTAAGGTTAGGTAAAATGAATCCCACACCACATGATTTCTGGAATATGATCTGAAATATGAACTTGTCTTTGTTAATTTATAAAGATACAAAGTCAAAGAAGAAATTCAACTGCAAAACTCATGTTCAGAATTTTATCCACCTTAAGGAACTCAGATTACATTCCATTTATGGTAGTACTTAGGATTCTAAA
The DNA here is from genome assembly GCF_000700745.2 of Antrostomus carolinensis. NCBI lineage: Eukaryota > Metazoa > Chordata > Aves > Caprimulgiformes > Caprimulgidae > Antrostomus > Antrostomus carolinensis. The sequence continues at coordinate 14,472 of NW_010304371.1, read as the reverse complement.
TAATTATAATTTAGTAGAAAACATGTGCATGGGTCACACTGGTACTTTCAGTGATAATGTGATATAACTATAACTATATACAAGGCCGATGTCAGAACAAGGCCTGTTCAAACAGTATTTGGAAAGATGTCACTCAACAAATTTTTTAAAAGCTTTGTGTGGAACTTTCTGACACACATTTTAGGCTAAATCTGAGGATGTGCAACCCAGAAGATCCAATTCTCAGAAAAGTTTCAGGAGGGTGTGAAAGCCTGTATCATCTTTGATCTCTGTGAGCACCAGTGATGTCAACAGGCACTTCTGTCCGGATTAAGGGTAATATACATTACTCTGGTGAATAGAACTACCATTTCAACTTTACCTTTGCCAGTACTGTGATGATGTTTCTTTCTTTCTTTACAGTAGGGAGCAAAGCAGAGAAAAGACTTCCAACAGGAGCCAGGGATCTTCAGCCAAGCTCCCTCGTTAGCATGAATTCTAGCGCACAAGCCCTTCAGGGAGCAGCTGACTGATACCTGCTGATTCATTCTGACAGATGCTATCAATTCACTGCACATTTTGAAGGAAAGTGATGTAGGAGTAGCCTTAGGCAAGTGGGAGTCATAATAAGTCCTATGTTCAATGGAGCCAGGACGAATTCATCTCTTTTAAGTAAACCATTCTTGAATACTCCCCTCTCACAGCTCCTTATCCTAGCCTACATATGTAAATGTACATCTTCTTCACTAGACCATCTTGGCAGGTATTATTCTGCTCTTCACATGACCCATCTGACCCCAACCCAGCATGTGCTGTAGAAAGTCAATCATGCTCTTTAATAATAGGTCAAGTATTAAGTAAACACAACAATATCACTTCTGTCTAAAGGCTGAAGTACAGGGAATGCCTCTCTAGAGATAGAAAAGACTCTCTAAGGAAAGCCTGGGGGAACTTAAAGCTTTAAGAACAAAACTGGATATAGCTATTAGATCTCAGAAGAAAGCTGTAGCTTTCTTGAATATTAAGAATGGAAAGACTTTCTCTGAAGACCAGCACAGAAAGGGAATGCAACTCCTCTGTCAATGACCGTGGAATTATATAGGTAGCAACAATTTAATTGTTGCATTCCATACCTTGTGGATTAAGCATATAAAAATAAGCATAAATATATAGCTCTGGTTAGTGGTGTGTAATGACTTTTAGCCACCACATCTCATTTCCTTCTCATTTTCTCACAGCACTCATTTCGTCCTTCTCTTTCCTTGACTGTGGAAGAGAAATGTCTGCACCCATAGTCACGACTAATTCAGAGGTCCTGCTCAACCACCTGCTTCACATTACTGCATACTGCAGTAATAATACTGCAAAAAACCCTCACCACAGTTTCTCATGTACGTAGAAAATACACTGAATTCCCAAGAACTGGGCACAGTGTGGATAAAACTGGTGTGCTCAAAGGATTACAACATATGGAAGAAGGATAACCTAAATGATTCAGGCTAGTTTAGCCAAAGCTTAGTCCAAAACGTCAGTTCATGGAATACCATAGAGTGTAGGGCATGTAGACAGGCCTGGGTAGCTACCTCTTGTACTTAGCTCTACAATAGCTCTACAGCAGCAATCCAGCTGTGGCAACACAAAGCACAACCCAGCTCACCGAGCAGCTATCTGGCATGAATCCTGTTCTAAGCTATAGTTGGACAACTACCAGTGCCTGAGCCACTCTGTTCAAAACTAGCACAAGTGTGTTTATACTCTATTTCTGCTCACAGCCCTGCCAGCAGAACATCTGTAGGATTAAAGCTTTGTCATACCAAAGGAGGAGGGGAATCCTATGACATTTAAACATTGAGCAAAACCATGAAGAATAATCCTACCCCAGATGGGGAGACCATTACATGGGTACTCTGTGAAATATGGAAACATACTTTGTGGTGGGTTGACCTTGCCTGAATGCCACGTGCCCACCAACCCACCTCTTCAGGAGGGGAGAAAATAAGATGGAACAAAAACACTAAACTAGTGGGTCAAGACAAAAGGCAGTTTAATAGAAGCAAAGCAAAGCTGTGCACACAGAAGCAAAAGAAGAAAAAGAAGAAAATATTTGTTCTCTATTTCCCATCAGCAGGAGATGTTTGGCCACTTCCCGGGAAGCTTCCCGGGCTTCATATGCGTGGCGGTTACCCCCAGAGGACAAACGTAAATAACAAATGCCCCCCCTTCCCCCTCCGTTCTCCTTGCTTTTATTTGTGAGCAGAAATCATATGGTATGGAATATCCCTTTGGTCCGTTTGGGTCAGCTGTCCTGGCTGTGTCCCCTCCCAAGACCTTCTCCACCTCCAGCCTACTGGAGGAGGAAAATTTTGGAGAGCCAGCCTTGGTGCTGTGCGAGCACTGCTCAGTGGTAACCAAAACAGAGGTGCGTTATCAACACCCTTCTAGCTACTAATACAAAACACAGCGCTCTGAGGGCTGCTGTGGGGAAAATTAACTCCATCTCAGCCAGACCCAATACATACTTTAAACAAATTTTTAAATACTTCTAAAACTACTGAAATAGTGTAGTTTCCAGTCCAGATATATTATTCTGTAATATAGCCCTGGACCTGAATAGCAGAATGTCGAAGTATTTTCATTGCTAAACTGACAGGTAATATATTTTAACTAAATGGTCTATCTATATATATTACAAATTAATAGTTGTTAAACAGATATACTGGTAAAACAGATGTGTTTCAAGTAACAGACCTGCACTTTGACATGCATCTACAAACTAGTTAGCACTTCTGGCAAGATTCTAGAAATAGAGCATTCAAAGTAGCAGTAACAAAGTAGTTTTGAACCAGTTCTTTCTCTTACCTTTCTTTTACCCCATGACTTTTTTATTCTCCACACATTTATGTTTCACCTTAATCGGGAGGAATTAGCCTCTCAGAAATACATATATTGTTCCTTATGGAGATTTCTGCAGAAAGTTTCTTCTGCACCTTAAGAATAAAGCAAAACAAACCAAAATTTTCTCATCTCCATGAATCTGTTTTTCAATATAACGATTCATTCTGCTCTGGACTGTAAAGAGCAGAACTATTTGGTGGTCTTGTTGAAAAGGAAATGTTTCATAGACATATGGAAGTGTCATCAGGAAAGGGTTTTGAAGCTAGTGTTCACCAAGAGAGAGAAACTAGTGAAATGTGAGAAACCTTCCTCCATTAAATGGTCCTGGCTGCAAATCAAAATGTAAAATCATAATTCTGCTTCCAAATAGCACTCGGAAGGTCTTGGTCATGCCATAATAACAACAGGCATTGGAATGAAAACAAAATGCAAAACCTTGAAAGTCACTGAGAATGAATTCTTGCCCTCTGGTCAGCTCTATGGCAAAGATCTGCTTTTTTCTACAAGGCCAGTGACAAAGGACAGAATTTTTACCCATGATTGAGCACATACAAGAATGATATTTTGTTTGTTTTCATAAATTCTAGAGAAAGGCTTTTAGAGGTGTCCATGGAGAGATGAGTGAAAGGAATGCTGTTCTGTGAAATCCTAAATGAAAGAGGTTTTTATGACTTCTGCTGGTGCAGAAAATCCTAACACTCAATGGACTCTTAAGACCTACAAAAACAGAGAGAACAGAGGAACTGGGGGTCTATGATGCATGTGAATTTATGGATGTCTGTATTGTCTAACTTTTTCGGCTGTGAAAGGGAGTGGAAATGACTGAAATTTTAAAAAATGAGAAAACCATTACTAGGAAAACAGTTCTTACCAATTGCAGCCTTCATCCCAACAGTTCAGTCTTCACCAACAGCTTCTGGTTTTGAGGTTTATGAATGAAGTTACATATATAAAACTTAGTACTGTAATTTATGGTTCCCATATAATTTAACATGACCTATCTAGTGAGGGACTATTAAATCAGTGTTGGAATGAAACATAAACCTTTCCAAAACTACAAAGCTTACTAGCAGAACTTCCTTCAACAATAAAAGGCATTGTAACTGTTTAATATTCTGTGCTCTTTATTAAGACCATAGAGAGTTTTATTTTATAATGAGATACAAGATAGACAAAGACTTGTAACATATAACCAAGTCATATAAGACAGAAGATTTTTCCCTCAGAGGACTTTTCTAGCTGAGACATATAGAACTTAAACAAGCCTAGTTGTTTCGTTCCCTTTTCTACAATGGATGCCCTTCTTCTGCACTGAAATGCCTTTCAGTAGGATAGCGCAAGCCAAACTGAATTATGCAATTTAAATTAAATAAGATGTTTGTCACAAAGGCATGACTAGTGTACAGTAAGGGCAGCCCCAACATGGGTTAGGCAGAGAAACAATCTGATTTCACAGAATCACAGAATCACAGAATGTTGGGGATTGGAAGGGACCTTGAAAGATGATCTAGTCCAATCCCCCTGCCGGAGCAGGAACACCTAAATGAGATCACACAGGAAGGTGTCCAGGCAGGGCTTGACTGTCTCCAGAGAAGGAGACTCCACAACCTCCCTGGGCAGCCTGTTCCAGTGCTCCATCACCCTTACTGTAAAGAAGTTTCTTCTCAAGTTTAAGCGGAACCTCCTGTGTTCCAGCTCACACCCACAGCCCCTTGTCCTACCATTGGACATCACTGAGAAGAGCGCGGCTCCATCCTCCTGACATTCACCCTTTACATATGTATTTCGTTCACCCTTGTTTACTATGTCCTGAGCCAATATTCCATGAACACAAGCCAATAATTTTGCCAACCAGAAATTGCAAAGGAACTCACAGCACTGTACAAGGTAAACTTTCTGTAAAAATATCAATGTTTGCTAAGCGTTTGTGCAGTTTTTGCAATGCCTTTTAAAGGGCTGATAAGTGAGAAAACTGGAAAAAAAGATATGTTGGAATTCACTATGCTTCATACAAAACTCCATTAGGAATTTAGCTGACTGTTCTGGAACACACTGTGACAGAAACAGTGAGCAGAAATTCCAGCTTAAATTCACTCTTAGGCTTCTGCTGTCATTATCAGTAGCATCACCATTACTGCAACGGTGCCTATGATCAAGATGTTTGCCATGCTGTGCACCTTATCAAGACAGGGTAATAAAAAGAGCCCCATGAAGCTTCCAATTCTAACTTAAAAGTGTCCTTTTAGCAACAGTTTCCAGAAGACATTTTCTCTTCTGTTTTCAGAATGGGATTGTGGAACACTCCGCATTTACGGCATGCCCTGCGTACTTCACATGAAGTTGCAGTTTCACAAGATTGCAGAGAAGAGCTATCCAATGGTACTCAAAAATCAGGAGGTGCCAGAGCACCCAGGTGAATAGCCTCTATCCTTTCTTTCATTACTCACTGAGAGCCAGCACTCTGGACTCTGATGAGGATAAAAAATTACATGTCTTCAGCCCAAATAAGAACGAGCTTCATGTCTAAAATACAGTCAACACAGCAACCTCTCTATGTCAAAAGCTACTATGCATTTGATAGTATGTTAGATTCCCTCACATGATATTAAATGGGGATTTCGTGATCCCTTATCTAATATAATGAAACTTCCATTAAAGACCATCCTAAAACAAACTATAACTCCCCATTATATTTACCACCCTTCCCAACACAACTTATTTCTCAGTTACTCTTCCTTTAGTCTCTAATTCCATAACTAGAAAGCTCCCAGAGGAAAACGTGCACAAAGGATAAGTGAATTTTACAAAATTATTCACTTTCACGTACTTTAATTAACAAATTTGTTACAATAATCCGTAAGCAAATAATCTGTTACTACTTAGCACAGAGGTGCCTATAACACTAACTAGAAACAGGAAAATGGCACTCCTTTGCAAGTTCATAACTTCATATTACTCTTGTAGCATATTATTATCTCCTTTATTTTAATTTGAGAGATGTGCCCTGGTCACAGGTCTGCCCTTTGTGACCAGGGCACATACAATGCAAGTCTTAATTTTTTTTTTTTTTTTTTTTTTTTTTTGCAAAGCACTATAAATATATATGTTCCAGGAAGCTTAAAGTCATTAAACTCCAAAAAAAATGTTATTTTATACAATTAAATAACAAATGCTGTCCCATGAGTCTACCCTTTCTCAATGCAATTTAATGCATCATAAATACGGCATTTCCTAACTGTCTACTGCCAGAGTTTGCAAACTTGATATTCCTTTAGTACTGTGTGTGTGTGTGTGTGCATTCATAGGTATATCAACCTCATGGCACTTGTAGTATACCATTTATGCTGTAATATTCAATTATTTTCCCTAATTCAGATGGGTAAAACAGAGGCATTAGTGTACACTTATGAGGGAAATTTGAAAATCTTGCAGAATTGTTCTCCAGAATAGAAGTCCATAGGTTTTCAGCCATAGTGCCTCCCTTTCACCCTCTGCTAGGCTACACAACCATGCATGCTAGCTGAGAATGGTGGTAACTGGGTTTTTGTAACCCAGCATTACCTAGTGAAGAAGAATCACTGAAATTGCTTAAAAGACAGTTACAGAATTGCTCATATGTTCATTCCAAGCCTTGGTCTGCTCCTAATAGCAAGCTGTAGCTTAAAGACATAGCAAAACACCAAGATACTCTATTTTAAAATACATTACAAATGGAATGGTTAGGAAAATAAAAGTATGGTAATACCACACCTAAGGTTTCTTCAACCAGCAGCACAGGAGCAGTCTGCTTCTAATCCAGTCCAGCTGATTTCAGGAAAGATTTGGTCCAGTCACAAAAGAGAAAAACTTTTGCAAAATTGGGCCCCGTCATGTTTTATAATTTTGAATGGAATCATGACATTGTGTAAATTTATGTTTGCTGAGAGGTGCTGGCAGCAGGTCTTACTGGGAAATGGGAAAGCTAGGACCCCAGTACCTGAGGAGAAAAAGGGTTTATTACTTATGGAAAGGACAGGTTGGGGATACACAGAACAAGAATTGACAGGCATAATCTTAACTTCAGTAAAGGGTCTCAACTAACTCTACCTGACTACTTCCATTCTTTTATATAAAACTTCCCCTGGCACCTGTCCCAGTCTCTAACCTTCTCACACCATGAAATTCACATTTAAAATCTTCAATAATTCAGCTGCTCAATTAGTCAGCCATTCAATTATTCAGCTATTGATCTGCCCCACAAGAAAAATAAAAACTTTAATGGATGGACACTTTACCTTTCACAAACAGAAGAACCTGAGTTGCTGATTACAGCTTAGATTTGGTCTCTGTCCAGGCACAATTCATTGGAAATAAAAAATATCTATTTTTTTTTCCCATTGCAGTTCTCAGATCAGCCCTGTTACAGTTCCAAAAAATGAGAAACATCCGAAAGTTTCCGACTCTTTGCCACCACAAGTAACATTACAGGTGATGCTTATCTACCTCATTTGCTTCTTCCTTAGGAAATGATTAGGACTGAAATGATGCTTTGTGCTGGAGATAATTAAACAATCTTCTTTAAAAGCTGTAATGGAATTTTTAAAACTCATTTGCATTATTTTGCTTCTTGCTTTTCCTGTGCTGGATGTCATTTCTTCATAAGGGAACCTTCCCAAAGCTTTTTCCTTTCTCTTATGAGCTCCTTACTGCTGATCTACATCTTTCTTTTTAAACCTGCCACCCACCAGTTCCTCCTCATGCCTTTTCCAGTGACCATTGGCCTGAAAGAGCATCTCTTTCAACATCCTCTCACAAGACCAATGCTAAGCCCTGTAGATTTCTACAAAGACCGTGCTTGCTTCAGAATAGCTCCTACAGCTAGAACACTGGTGTCCTGAAGCACTGAGAGCCTGTTAAACAACTTGGCCAACCAAGTTCATCCCAGGCTACAGAACTTATTCCTGCAGATACTCCAACTTCCGTGCTACTTAAACACTGCCACCACCAGTTTCATATCCTCCTGTGAGCACAAAAAGGGAAATCAGAGCCAGACAGTTACTGACACACCAGTATAGCCTTACACGGTATTTTTAAAATCAAACCTATTTTCTACCATCATGGTCTTAGCTTTTTATTCTTTTCCATTTCTGTAAGGAAGGAAGGAGGGGAAACCAGAAGTAAAAACAAAGGAGAATACCTTACATGCTTTCCAGAAAAGAAATGTTTTCTGAGGAACCACAGGTATCACAGGGTTGGTATTCTTCTGAGAGTAAGACTAGTGAAGAAAAGTGAGAAGGAAAGTGAGTCACAGATTGGCCTCGACCAGTATGGTTGAATGGCCACTCCAGTACAGGTGCTAAACTAACCCAAAAGGGGCAAGGTGCCTGGATTTCCTCCTAGAGCTCTCCGCAGAGCTACATGGTTGTTACCATACATACCAATGCCCATCAGTTGAGCCCACACAACTTTGACCATTACTAGTTTTATCGTAGGCTGATGACAGGTCTTAGAAAGACTTACTTTAGGGAAGCGGGTGGTGGGGAGAGCTCCTGCAACACATGTGATCCATAGTACACAAACACATACACCTCTAAGGGATTTTAGCGTCATCATAAGGTATTTTTCCCAGCTGGAGTTATAGGAAACATAGCTGCCATTGCTTTGCATGATTGTAGCGAAGTGCTGCTTACTCCACAATACAGTCATGCTATTAAATGTATCCATCTTAAAAATGAGCTTTCAATGCAGTGAAACATTTCTAATCAATAATTTGTAGCTTGTAAACATTTTAAATTGTGATAGTGCCTAGCCCTATCGCAAGAATCCAAACAATGGTATTTAAAACAGAAGAAAAAAGCACAACTTGTCTAATTTTCAGTTTAATGTGTACCAAATTTATGTAAGCTTGTGAAGATAAATATTTCTTCTAGTCAATCACAAATATACAAATAATAAATAAACTTCAGCTAATTGTTGGGAAGAAGCTAATTCACTGAAGAAAAAAAAAATGGTAGCTTTACATTAATGCCAATAGAACTTGAATCACAAAACTGTCAAAGATAGCCTATTAGTTGCTTTAAACAGGCATTCAATAATTGAAGTACCCTGAGGAATAATTGCAGGCTATATTAAGATGACAGGAGTTTAAATTTGTAAAGCTAAGAGTACATGCCACAGCATGCCAAAGACACACTGAAGGAGTCCCAATTTCCCTTGCATCTACCCCCACATTTCTCCTCCCTCTTATCTATGAATGAAGAACAACCAAGTACTTTCAATCTAAATAAAATTTTTTTTAGATCTTTGGAAAAATGCCAATGCACGCACTTGACCTTGAATCATAGAATCATAAAATTATTTTGGATGGAAAAGTCCTTTAAGACCATAGAGTCCAACTATAAACCTAACACTGCCAGGTGCACCACATCTTCATGTCTTTTAAATACCTACAGGGATGGTGACTCAACTACTTCCCTGGGCAGCCTGTTCCAATGCTTGACAACCCTTTCAGTGAAGAGACTTTTCCTAATATCTAAACCTTTCCTGGTACAACTTGAGGCCATTTCCTCTTGTCCTATTGCTTCTTACTTGGGAGAAGAGACCAAGACCCACCTCACTACACCCTCCTTTCAGGTAGTTGTAGAGAACAATAAGGTCTCCCCTCAGCCCCCTTTTCTCCAGACTAAACAACTCCAGTTCCCTCAACCGCTCCTCATAAGACTTGTTCTAGACTTTTCATCAGCTTCATTGTCCTTCTTTGGACACATTCCAACACCCCAGTGTCTTTCTTGTAGTTTGGGGCCCGGAACTGAACACAGTACTTGAGGTACAATTTCTGACACAAGCCAGGATTCTGTTGGCCTTCTTGGCCACCTGAGCACACTGCTGGCTCATATTCAGCCAAATGTCAACCAACACCCCCAAGTCCTTTTCCAACCACTCCCCAAGCCTGTAGCATTGCATGGGGTTGTTGTGACCCAAGTGCAGGACCTGACACTTGGCCTTGTTGAACCTCATACAATTGGCCTCAGCCCATCAATCTGGCCTGTCCAGATCCCTCTAAAGCCTTTCTACCCTCAAGCAGATCAACACTCCTGCCCAGCTTGGTGTCATCTGCAAACTTACTGAGGGTGCACCCAATCCCCTTGTTGAGATCATTGATAAAAATATTAAAGAGAGCTGCCTGCAATATCAAGCCCTGGGGAACACCATTTGTGACCAGATGCCAACTGGATTTCACTCCATTCCCCACAACTCTTTGGGTCTGGCCATCCAGCCTGTTTTCAAACCTGCAAAGAGTACATCCATCCAAGCCATGAGCAGCCAGTTTCTCCAGGAGAATGCTGTCAGAAACGGTGTCAAAGGCTTTAGTAAAGTCTAGGGAGACAACATCCACAGCCTTTCCCTCATCCACTGAGTGGGTCACCTTGTCATAGAAGGACATCAGGTTAGTCAAGCAGGACCTGCCTTCCATATACCTGTGCTGACTGGGCCTGATCATCTGGTTGTCCTGTACGTGTCATGTGATGGCACTAAAGATGATCTGCTCCATAACCTTCCCCAGCACCGAGGTTAGACTCAGACACCTATAGTTCCTTGGATCCTCCTTCCAGCTCTTCTCGTAAATGGGCATCACATTTGGTAACCTCCAGTCCACTAGGACTTCCCCAATTTGCCAGGACTACTGATAAATGACGGAAAGTGGCTTGGGGAGCACTTCTGCCAGCTCCCTCAGTGCTCTTGGCTGGATTCCATCTGGCCTCATAGACTTGTGACCTGAGAAAGAAGTATCAGTGAAACCTCCCTGAGAAACACACTACACTTGTACCGATCATCAACTGGGAAGTGCCCCAAAGTGCACTCAAATGTCAAACAGAAAGAAGCTGAATGGAAAAAGGTGCTCCTTACACAGTCACTCTTAACATATCTGTAATATCATGCTATTTATACTAAATGTCTGGAATGCTACTGTTTCCCACAGCCCATAAAATCTTGAGCACCATCCCTAAAAAATGCGTATCTCATCAGGAGACCATGTCACTTGAAGATAGGCAGTTTTTCTCTCCTTCCTTTCCACCAACTTAGACAAGACAAAGGCATCAAAAGACATCAAAATCTCTGTAGAATAACAGAAAAGAACCACCCACAACACAGGGTGCTTGGCCTGATTTTGGATATGTCTGCTCTTATTAGTCTGGGGTTTCCTTCCTTCCTTCCCCCAGATGTCTCTGTTTTTCTACAGATTGTAAAGTCACCAGTTCCTCCACCTTTGTATCTCCCAAACACTTCTCACCAATGAGGTGAGAAGTTTGCCTGAAAGTACCCATGTTTCTTTTCAGCTATGTCTTTACAAAGAGGTGCAGGCCAACACTTCATCAACTGGAAACTGAAAAACCTCACATAAGATTTATTGCCATGAAAAAAATGCTTCTGAGGAATATACGAAAATCATAACAGAAAAATAAAATGCAATACATTACCACTGCAAATCAGTAACTCCACAGTTCATGGCTATGAGAGAGCAAAGATCTTTTCTCCCTGCAGTGAAACAGCCTGAATTTTACAGCAGTTAAAACTGAAGTATATGATGGCAAATGGGAGAATATAATGGGAAAAAAAAACACATATGGGAACATAGAAATTATTTTAATTTACATAAATCTAGCTACCACTTTATGTGGCTAAACATTAGCACTAACATATATGAAAATAAAAATATATAAGCAGAGGCTACTATTCCTGTATTTACTGTCCTAAACAAGTAGTTTGAATTCCACAAGCAAGGAGCGTCTTCAAGTCCACATAACCTTTACGATACTTTAAGATGACTCTGAAAATCAGCTTACTTCTACTGAGGATCTCACATACATATTTTTAGGCAGAAATGCAGGCCACTCAGATCATATGTTTTGGCCTATGGATAAATTTGACAGTAAAATGCACCTACAAAGGATCCACACGACAGGGCAAAAGCAGTGTTTTCCAGATCAGTGTTACTGTAGTTGCTTTGATTTATTTGTCTTGAAGGAAGGCAGTGTATCTTTTCAGAGTTATGTATCTTTTTTTCTCTGGCATTCTTTATTTTATTCTTTACAAAGATCCATGTTCCAGTTTATGCTGGAAGTTGTGTTCTCAGTCTAATAATTAGTTGTATTAGTCAGTTTAACAATTAGTTCTCACTGAAGGGAAACTTCTTATTTACATGCTATCTTCCCTTTGAGACAGAAAAGACAAAGCATAAATACAACACTATTTAAGTAACTGGGAAAATACATTTTATCTGACGCAAAATTTGCTTCTTTTCTTAGCTCTTTGCTTTTCTTACCTTTTCCTTCTTTCCTTGTCCTATTGAGGAAGACGACCAAGATTTGCATTTAAAATTAAACACTCCAAGCAAAATCATCATCAGATCTAAATACTGTAATACACTGCCGTACTCAGAATACAGTCTATAGCTCAGCAGCTACCTGAAATACCAGACATTTTCATCTCTATAGTTTCCAGGTGGGGCTCACACATACCTTTATTTGGCCATGTACTTTAGAGACATACTTAGCCTTGAAGTACATTGATCTGCAAATAAAGCAAATTTTTTTTCCTCAGAAGTTCAACAGACTGACTATATTGTAACCATACTGTGATTATATTGCTAATAATCATAATTTCTCATGCTATGAGATACAACTATAGGTTGCAAACACCGTTACTAGTTGCAGGGTAGGAAATACCTAAATCAAAAGCCAGTTTGATTGGATTATTTTTCCCAGCACTGAAAAAATATTTTCTCTGTATATAGATTTCTTTATACAGAGTTCTCTACAAATGGTGATTTCTGTATTTTCATACCACTGTTTAACAGGGGATCCCTGAGCTACTTTAATATACATCAGAAAACAGGCTGCATGGAGAGTTCTTTGGGTCAGAAAAGCCCTCCTTAAGTCATGTCTGCTTCTGAGAAATCTGAAACAAGAAAGCTATTTCCTCAAGCCTCCAAGTAAACCAGTCATCAGAGAGAATATTGTCTCCTGGGAAGCTGCTACTAAACCCAGGCGTTAGGAGTACATCTGTAACTACTGAATTCAAAAAGCAATGTTCTACATGTTATCTTTGAAGTTTATCTCAAGGCCCAATGGGTATAAACATAAGCAATCCTTATAACTTCTCCCCCACAAATTCCACCATTCTTACCCCAGGCAACCCACACTTGTGCACACAGGGACTCTCAAAATATCTTATTCATGTCTAAGTACACGTGCAAACTGTAAGAAGTATACACTGACAAGCAAAGAAACAGATTAACCCTGCAGACCTTGAGGGGGGAAAAAAAGGCTGTTTTCTTTGTTTTCTTTGGATGGAGACTGTTTCCTCAGTGAGTCTAATATTTTCCTCCCATGCTAGGTTTATTTCTTATTTTAATTCTTTCCTGTGGCACAGTCTGAAGTGCCTTCTACTGTGTGTTTGGCAGCTACTCTTTCACTGCCAGCTGCTTTCTTTTGCAATTGATGCTGGGATGCCTTTTCTATCAATGGGTAAAATTTACAAGCACATTACAAGCAAAATTACAGGCAGTCTTCCTGCTCGACAGGAACAGTGTTGAATTATGACTTCCAGAGCAGTATCTTCCATGAACAATATATGCAGTTTCTCATTTCCTCTTGGCAAGGATGGTATATCCAATCTCTGCTAACTGCTTCCTGTAGACACACGTCTAAATAATAATTTGCACCAAAAAAAAAAAAAAGATGTTGATTATTTCAGGCAAAATCTTTCCCAGTTTAAACTATCCATAAGGAAATAATCTGAGACAAAACACAGCAACAGAACCTTGATGTTATATTCTCCCATTGAATGCAGCAGGATTTTGGAGATGTTTAATTCATCTCTATATGATGCCAGGCATAGGAAAAAAGTGCTCAGAAAAATTTCCTTTTAGATCAACTTTGAAAATTACACCTAAGCTATCTTTCAAAAACAGTTCATTTATTAACCTAGAAGTGAGTAAGTTAAACGTCCTGACATGACTTAGAGCTGTCCAATGTCAGCAATACTAATATGAGAGACTTTTCTCAAGTACATATTTCAGCAATATCCAACTTGCTCTGAAGCTCCACAATTCAGACTCAGAGTAAACATGAGTAAATATCCCAAAAGCTAAATGACCAGAGAAGCGGCTGATAAATCAGTCCATAATAAATGTGTCAATATTATCTAAATAAGTGACACCTAGTAGATTAGGCATCTGATAAAAGTCAGGATATTTAAGATCTATTACCAGCTCTGGCTATCATCTGTTAGATGGCACCTGGAGAGCAGACTTCTCAAGTTTCCTATCCCTCCTATAACTCTCAGACTTTCTAGAGTGCTTCCAGTGTGGGATTCTGTTTAAAAATATCACATTTTCACATGCATATCCCACAAGCTACCTGTGAAAAATTTACCAGCACAGATTGTGAATGTGTATCATCGAAACAAAGGTTACCCAAGAGACCACTCCTCTTCCTATCTGCCCACTCCTAAATCCCCATAGCCTTCTTTCTCTTCCCAATACATCCCTCCTCTTAGTCTCTCACTATCCAAAGCAAAACAGGAGCAAATTTCATAGAATCATAGAATCATAGA
>NW_010304370.1:317-31041 GCF_000700745.2 Antrostomus carolinensis | reverse complement strand
CTTCATTTTAAATATTGCATTCTTTTTCCTGCTTTTTGTGCACTAATACAAATAAAATATGTGCAGTGTGCATAGGAATTCATTCACTTTTTTCCAAACTATAGTCCATCCCCCGACAGTGTCTGAGGGACGGTGAACCGGTCCCCTATTTAAAAAGCTTGAGGACCCCTGATCTAGATCATTGTAGGTTCCTTACAACTGAAATATTCTATTCTATTCTATTCTATTCTATTCTATTCTATTCTATTCTATTCTATTCTATTCTATTCTATTCTATTCTATTCTATTCTATTCTATTCTATTCTATTCTATTCTATTCTATTCTATTCTATTCTATTCTATTCTATTCTATTCTATTCTATTCTATTCTATTCTATTCTATTCTATTCTATTCTATTCTATTCTATTCTATTCTATTCTATTCTATTCTATTCTATTCTATTCTATTCTATTCTATTCTATTCTATTCTATTCTATTCTATTCTATTCTATTCTATTCTATTCTATTCTATTCTATTCTATTCTATTCTATTCTATTCTATTCTATTCTATTCTATTCTATTCTATTCTATTCTATTCTATTCTATTCTATTCTATTCTATTCTATTCTATTCTATTCTATTCTATTCTATTCTATTCTATTCTATTCTATTCTATTCTATTCTATTCTATTCTATTCTATTCTATTCTATTCTATTCTATTCTATTCTATTCTATTCTATTCTATTCTATTCTATTCTATTCTATTCTATTCTATTCTATTCTATTCTATTCTATTCTATTCTATTCTATTCTATTCTATTCTATTCTATTCTATTCTATTCTATTCTATTCTATTCTATTCTATTCTATTCTATTCTATTCTATTCTATTCTATTCTATTCTATTCTATTCTATTCTATTCTATTCTATTCTATTCTATTCTATTCTATTCTATTCTATTCTATTCTATTCTATTCTATTCTATTCTATTCTATTCTATTCTATTCTATTCTATTCTATTCTATTCTATTCTATTCTATTCTATTCTATTCTATTCTATTCTATTCTATTCTATTCTATTCTATTCATCAGATAAATAGATGTGTGTTACAATCCAGCTTCATTACAATCACTGGAACACAGCAAAGTTGTCACTTCATATTGTTCAATCATTTTGAAGCCCTGGAATAGGTGTTGTCTTTATCCATTCTTTTTCTTCATTTTTTTTCCCTGCAAAAAGCACATGAATCACCATGGTTACATCATATTCCTGTCTCCATGCTCTATCACAAACATCAAGCAGGAAATCTGAGGTTTATCAAAGATGTTAGTCAAAGCCAAGACATAAACATTGGACTGTGTCATACCAGCATGAACTACAGAAAGTCATGTGACATGGCTTTAGGGAGTGTAACATTTACAACCTGGGAAAAGAGGTCTTAGAGTCATCAGTGACAGGCCTCAGAAATCATTGGATCTGTGTGCAGCAACAGCTGAAGTAAGACAACAGAACGGCAAGCAATATGGGGAAGGATATTGAGATGAAAAAACATACTGTAGAAAACTTTGTGACACCCCTGTCTTGACTACGATGTGCAGTTCTGGTTTCTCCATCTCAAGAAAGACAGAGTTGAGTTAATGAAACTACAGAGAAAGGTATCTAAAATGATTAAGAGCATGAAGAATCTACTTTATAAGCAGAGACAAGAAATGCTGAAACTTCAGTTTGGTCAAGGAAAGACTGAAGAAGACTGGTCAGGATTTACAAAAAGCCCTAAATAGTATGATAATTTAGGCTGGAAGATCTACAACATAGAAGACCTCAGGAGGTCAACTTCTGACTTCAGGAAGTCACCTAGTCCTACTTCGTACTCAAAGCAAGAAAACTTCAAATTTAGAAGTTTATAGATTAGTTTAGTGTGGAACTGGCATTCACCAAGTCCAGTAATATTACAATAGGGAGAACTGAAACTGATTGTCTGTAAGTTTAAAACAGATAAAAGAGAGTCCTTTAGACTGAGTAATGAGAATTTCTGTTAAGATGGGTTACGGAGGCTGATAATTTAAACATGTTCAAAAAGCTGTTAGACAACTTTATGGACAACAGATGCACAGCCAGATTGCAAAAGTGATATGCAGGGATGGACTCTCTAACATCCCTAATCTAATTCTGGGAGACAGCAAGGACACCAGGCTGCAGAGAGAAGGAATGCTCATGGTCTATTCCCAACAGCATCTCGAAAAGCCACTCTTGGGAACAGGGTAGGTGGAGCAGTGCAGTCACATTACAGGTAATTCCTTTTGTTCAGCTCTGCTGAAGAGAACCATAGAATTACCTGGTTGCAAAAGACCCCTGAGATCATCGAGTCCAACCATACCTGTCCACTACTAAACCATATTTTTGAGCACCCCATCTAGCCCTCTTTTAAGCACCTCCAAGTATGCTGACTCAACCACCTCCCTAGGCAGCCTGTTACAGTACTTGACAACCCTTTCAGTGAAGAAATTTTTCCTGACATCCAATCTGTACCTCCCCTGGCATAACTTAAGGCCATTGCCTCTTGTTCTATCACTAGTTACTTGGGCGAAAAGACACACCCCTGCCTCACTACAACCTCATTTCAGGTAGTTGCAGACAGCAAGTGGGTCCTCCCCTCAGCCTCCTCTTCTCTAGACTAAACAACCCCAGTTCCCTCAGCTGCTCCTCATAAGGCTTGTTCTCCAACCCCTTCACAAGCTTTGTTGTCCTTCTCTGGACACGCTCCAGTGCCTCAATGTCCTTCTTGTAATGAGAGGCCCAAAACTGGACACAGTATTCAAGGTGCAGCCTCACCAGTGCCGAGTACAGAGGAACAATCACTTCCCTACTCCTGCTGGCCACACTGTTGCTGATACAGGCCAGGATGCCCTTGGCCTTTTTGGCCACCTGGGCACACTGCTGGCTCATATTCAGCTGGCTGTCGATCAACACCCCCAAGTCCTTCTCCACCAGGCAGCTTTCCAGCCACTCCTCCCCAAGCCTGTAGCATTGCATGAGGTTGTTGTGACCCAAGTGCAGAACCTGGCACTTGGTCTTGTTGAACCTCATTCAGTTGGTTGCAGCCCATTGATCCAACAAACAGAGTCAGAACTGTTTGGGGTTTTTTTGTCTGTCATGCTCTATATATGTCTGAATCACTACTTGTCCTAGAGCTTTAGAAACAGAACAGGCTTGCATAGGACTGCATGATCATAGGTCCATGTCCTTTCCCTGCATTGTTCAGAGCACCAAAAACCATGAGGCTGCGATGATGTAATACTGGTTTCTCCGCTGCAGGATATGCTATGTCTCCCTGTCTTATGCAAGTTATGAAAGGACAGTGGTTTCATGCCAGCCTTGCTATTTCTGCTCTTATATTCTGATTTAATTATAGATTCTAATCCTAAATGAAAAGTGAATGACACTCCCACAAAGACTGACATTTCCTGCTATTTCCAAAATAATATCTTGAAAATTATTTTCTCAGAGGATTCAGTTAATATTTTTTAATACTGTGAGGTCTGGTCATTTCAATTTACATATATAAAAGAGATTTGCTCCTTTTGGATACAGCCTAGTATCTGCCTTTTGGTTATGCACGGACTTACATCTTGATTGATAAGATTAAAGAGCCTGTTTCTTGCCTTCTTGCAGAAAAATATTTTAAAAGCTGTGATAAATGTTCTGTGTCTCAAGCTAAAAATGATATCTCTCCTACATGTGGTTAAACAATTTCCTAGGCAACTCACAAAAAATATTGCACACAGTGATATTATGAAGGTTTTTAATTTCTTTAGGACTTTCATGCTTTCTTTCTTTTAAGCAGTGAAAACTTATTTCAATTACATGCTAGGAAAAAAAAAGGCTATATCTTGCAGAAATTTTCAATATTGCAATGGAATTTTAATGTAGTTTTTTCACAAATTTTGTTAGACACCTTAAAGTCCACAGTACCTTGTGGGTGTCAGAGAGGACTGCTTAATATCTTATGAATATAATCACTACAGTTAAAATAGATATCTAATTGCTAATAAATATTTTTATAATGAGAATCTAAGTTGAATTACTAGCTAATAGAACAGGGCTTGCATGTTTCACTAGAGGAACTTGCATCTACTGCTTAGCAATCTCTCGATGCACACCTTCAAAGGCATTGCTGGACATGTGCACTCTTCAGAACACAAAATATATGGGCATCCCCATAACATTGGGATCTCTCTTTTCACTTTTCTCTTCTTCACTTGTTCTGTCTATCTCAGCAGAGAACAGAAGCCCATTCCTGATGCTCACCTGAGTTTACGTTTGGGTTGCCAGTGACCTACTTTCAGCAGATGGAGAGAGAACAGCCCATCCTTATCCTGGTGGTTAGTATACTCCTCTGTGAAATAAGCACTTTGCATTTAAATCCTGCAAGTTCCCTAACCATAACAGGCCTAAAATTGAGGTCTCACATTCCAGTAAGTGCTTCAACAGCAGGCTGAACAATCCCTAGGAGGCTGTCACCACCTCACAGGTATCTGTGAAAGTTCAAGCTGTGCATCCCACTTTCACATAAGCATCTGCTGCCAGGCTGCCAGTCCGTGCCCAAGCCTGGCAGGCAGCTGGGTGCCTGGCCGCAATCCTTACTCCTGCAATGCCTGTTGGCTGTTTTAGCTTCAGTAACTACCTCAGCAGTATCAGTTCTTCTCCCAGAGCTCTTAGTTGTCAAGTCTGCAGACTTTGCTGCCATAAGGCCTACATCTCTTTTTGAATATAGCCCATGCACACTGTTGGTTTAAGTTCCCCTCTAAAAGATCAGAATAACCTATCACTTAGGTTAACAACATTAAAGACCGTGAGAAACTCAGCCATGCTGGTCCATTCTTGTATAGTGATGTACATCCTCAAGACAGCTAGACTGTCTGTCCACTCCTCTTTTGTGCAAAGGAGCTAGTCGACCAAAAAATCCTCTTGGTCCAGCTAAGCAGTGAGGCATAATTAACCACTTCAATGAAAGAAGGCGGAGTCCACTTTCTGCAGGAGGGCTTGTCATAGATTGAGCAAGAGGATGTGATTTCTTCAGTGCCAAGCTAGCCTACTCCAGCACACTCTTAGCAAGCCCTGTGCTGCAGAAGGTGGCATCTGGAATTCTGTCATGGTTTAAATCTCATTTCACATGCTGCTCAGTGATAGTCTTTTTTGGGTCAGTATAATGCTGTGGGGTTGTTTTGTTGGTTGTTTGTTTTTTTTTTCCCTGTGATATCCATGTTTTGAGTCCTCTTTTTATTCTTTTGGCTCAGCCTTAAAAAGCCGTGGTATGCATTTTTATAGCTATGAAGATATTACTTGATTTAATATCCTCTTCTGTCTCCTAGGCTGCAGTTTCTGCTTTGACCAACTGTTCTTATTCATTAATGTGTATCCTATAGCTCTATGAAGCACAAGCTGAACAAAACCAAAGTAATAACTATAAGATGGTGCAGCTGTTCAGTAAGTGATGCTTCTATGGCAGTCTTCTTCTAACCCTCTTTACCATCTACCTAGGACTTGGGAAAGAATGATAAAGCTTCTCATAACTTGCTAAAACTGTCATTTAAGAGCTGATTGACATTTATTCATTTGGTTTTTTAATGTTCCAGTGGAAAAAGGGGACATACTGTGGCCAGCTCTGGCTGCAGTCCCCTTTGATTTTTGTTCTCTTTGATCTCTGTCCTAACAAAAATAGTCAATCGTTAAATACCAGAACTACTGAAGCTTTTTCTTCTCTCAAGATAGGCAGAAATAAATGCACTTGAGGAGCCTGTGGTTTTCTCCATATCACAGATGGGTTTTCATCTAGAAGCTCTGTTTGGACTCCTGATATTTCTAGGAAGTAACTACTTATTCTGCAAACATTTCTGTGAATTACAGTGGAAGCAATTCTGGAGTCTGGAACCAACTAATGGGAGGACAGAGAGGATTGATCTCCATTTTTAAGTATAGTTTTCAGGGAAAGTCCTGAGATGGCTGTTATTTACTGCAAAGCCTGAAAACAGCCAAGGAAGCTATGCAGCAGGATTATCACCTTCCTTAGCTTTTAGCCGGTTCATGTAACCAATGAAAAAATAAAAGCAGCCTTTCCTCCTCCCTCCTGCATGCCACATTTTTACTTCTCTGCCAGCACCGCCAGCTGAGGTGTCAGAGCTCTGCAGAGCTCTGGGAGCACCAGCAGCCTCCCACGCTCAGCAGAGATATGAGCTTCAAGAGTCCAACCCAGCCTGAATAAATCCTCCTGCACATCCTGCGGCACCTGTTTCTCTCACTGACTGGAGAGGGAGAGAAGACAACTACAGGTTAGGCCCCTAAGGGGCTAAAATTAAGTGAAGGGAATCCATGCCTTAAAGCTCAGAACGAGTTTTCAAAGAGCTCTTGAATTCATCCTTAATTTGCTATTCAGGGGCTACATTCACTTGCAAGTGTGTGACTGAAATTTACATGGCAGATAATTCTACTTGCTCAACTGACATTTCACAGCATATCTAAGGAAAGGAAAAAACTTTTCCTCTGCACAGGCTGTCTCTAGGAAAAATTAAAATAACCTCTTTTCAAAAGAGTTTTATAAAAACTTAAAATGTTTGTTGATATGTTACAAAATGAACACGTTTGTTGCATTAGCCACAAAAACAGTGTTAGAAATCATTCATGAAAGAGTCATAGAACAGACAATGAAAGGAAACATGAAAAAATACTTAAGCAAGCCCAGCTGCTATGTGTATATTGTTCCTTTAAGGCCAAATCATTAATTGACACCAAATATAAAATAGTCTCTGCAAATATGTTCGTGCAGAATTTTAAAATGAATAATACCTTCTGTGCTAGGGCAGGCTATGAATTCTGCTTATGGCAACTTCAGTAGATATTAAAGCCTTTCTGAATATCACTGGATTCTCTCTCATGACCAAGGACATATGTTAAAGGGATAAAAACTCATTATGCCCTATCTCCCCCACATTGAGTTTCTGCCAGTCTGAGCAGGTAGTTTTCCTCCAAGGATGTCAGTGCTCACTAATATAGCTTATAATATAATTAACAGTAGCCCAAAGGCTGCAGTGAATTACTGCAGGGCTCAGAGGCAATGTATAACCCTTTCAACTCATAAAGAAACAGATAGAGGGTGTATGGGAGACCCTGTGCCTCTGTCTACTAGAAACTGAGACTGGGGGTGAGCAGAGAGGGGGAAGGGAAGGAAAGGAAGGTGTTTCCTCAAAATGTTCCTTAGCTTTGCTGCAAAAGAGCATAAGAGAATTATTACTGTAAAACAACTGGGTAACAAGAATCTTATTCTTTGTTCAGTGGAGTGAAATTTAGGAGCCCAGGGGCAAATCAGCAAGATAACATCTGTCTTCTTCAGAAGCTTCAATTTCTGTAACCAGGAAAAAGCAAGGCACAACTCTAGCACGGGGAGCTAGAGCTTTGAAGGGATTTGCTGTTCTCTTTAAGTGAATGTACCAAAAATGCCAAGAGAGCTATGAATTGCTAGGGTATGATTTATGACTTCTTAAAGAGAGAAAAACAAAGTGGGACAGACTAAAATAAAACAAAAAAAGTTTGAAAATAAATCTCTTCCATGCCTGCTATGTCCTTAGAAGTTGTGTCTCTTTCTCCAGCCTTATTTTGAGTCCAGGAATTTTTGGAGGCTTCTTGAGCTGCAACAATTTCTACACAGTCCTTTCTGCAACCTTTGGAAAATCCCTGGCAACTCCCAGATCTTCTCAGAAGCTCCCTGGTGTCTGTTGTGCTTCGGTCTATTTTCTTCTGTGGTCCATCCCACCTTCCCACCCCACACTGAATATCAGAAGCTATTACCTCTGCAGAGCAGTGATCCAAACCTTTATTCAGCAAGGACAATCCTGATGCTGCAAAAGCTGTCAGTCTGTTCCCAGTTTTTATCAGGATCTCTGTCTCCTCACCTCATGCTCTACAAGCTTTTCTACACAGACGTACAGATTCATGCCACCTAATCAAAATGCACATGCAACAAAGAGAGATTTCCAAAGTCATCAGATCATATGTGGTGTGAAATGTCATCTTTAAGTGCTTTTTCCTTCCCGCTGACCATAGAGGGAGACACAGATAACTACACTTCTAGCTTGTGTTGTGTCTAACATTAGATGAGACTAATTTGGGCCGCATTACTTAAATATTCCATACAGACACCTCAGCATGAACATTAGTTGCATTCTGTGCCACATTGACTACCCATCCTTTAACCAGTTATTTTCAGAGTTGGTGAGATCCTTCTGGATACATTTATACTCTCAGAGGTTTAAGAACAGGCATGGCGTAACATATTTGTCCTTTTTTTTTTTTTTTTTTGCAGCATATGGCTTTGATTTGCACATCTTACACATATCTTTGAGAAATTCTGTCTAAGCTTGAATACTGAGGTGTAAGCAATGTGGTAATTAAAGGGTATATATACAGGAATAGAAACTTGTGGTGGCACCTGTCACTTCTCCTTTTGATCCATGCTACAATAGTTAGTCCACAGACCATGCAGAAGTACTGTTGAATAAAGGTTCACTACACAGATAACATTACAGCACCACCAGAAATACAAGCGTTTACTTTGGTCTGATGGGTACTGCTAGTGATAGAAATTGCATCTAACTCCTCACCAAGTTAATTCACTTGTCAAGTGAATTAACAAGAGTTGTAGGCATGTATCTGACATAGAAAAAAAATGTACTTCCAGCATTTATACCCCAGTGTAATCTTCTACTTGTAACTTCCCCAAGTCCTGTTGTACCTGTGTCTAAGCTATAAACATAGAAATTATTAATCCTCATTATGAATTCTCCATATCCTATTCCCCTGGGAAGCCAGGTCAATTGGGTTTTAAAATACTGCTCAGATTAAACTTTCTGCAAAAGAACATGATGATTGACCTTCCAGGATCACATCTGTGTCCATTTTACCCAACTGCCAGAGCACTTACCTGGCAGGTAGGTTTTTATTCTCTTTCTCCCTGTTGATTTCAAAGCAGAAACTTGGCCATGCACACCAGAACAGGCTTCCAATTTTCAATCATTTTTTTTTTCTGAGAAAATTACTCTGAATCTTTCATTTTTAAATTATTTCACTTAATTTCTTTAATTACTGATAGAGCCAGAGAGAAAGGTTAACGTTTTAGGCTCTTGGTCTAGAAGTACTACGAGAACTGAGAAAAAAGAATCAGATTCAAGTTGCTGTTCCAGGAATTAATTAAATACCCCAAGGAGTGCAATTTCCATAGAGTTATTGAGTGCTGTGCATCCCTGCACTTATAGCACTTCTTTACACATACTCTTTTGAGTTATCCAGATAGTCTGGTCAGAATATGCAGAGGTCTTTTACCATCCCCCATGAACTCCCCTATGAACCACTAGCTGTATACAGATTTTGCCTAGGGGAAGGTTTGTTTTTGTGGGTTTTGTTGTTGGTTGTTGGGGTTTTTTTCCCCCTGCTTTGAACATTGAACTCCAGAAGAATTTTAAACAGCAGCACTAAGCAATTCTGGCAAATTTTCACTCATTTTGTTGCTTTTATTTTGCCTAGACTTTTCCCTGTAGATAACAGAATTGGATGCTATATATCAAGGTTTCCACAGAGCAGAACACCCACGAGTTACGTGTTTCAGCACTGAGCTTTGTAATGTTGAAGTTCCTTTGCAGATTTAGATTCAGGCATACTGTGAACTTGAGTCCCCTATAGCCTTTTATAAAATGTTATAAAGGAAATGCAGTTTGTGACATTCTGATAAACAAGAAAAGCTGTGTACTAAAATCTGAGCCACATTGAAATGTGAGCCTCTGGGAGTACCATTAAAAAATAAATGTAAGACGAAGCCCAAACATTTCTAAGGCTCCGGGGAGACCTTATTGCTACCTTTCAATACTTAAAGGGGGACTATAAGAAAGATGAGGACAAACTTTTTAGCAGGGCTTATTCTATTAGGACAAGAGGAAATGTTTGTAAACTAAAAGAGGGTGTATTTAGACTAGATATGAGGAAGAAATTTTTTACAATGAAGGTGGTGAAACACTGAAACAGGTTGCCCAGAAAGGTGGTAGAAGCCCCATCCCTGGAAACATTCAAGGTCAGGTCTGGATGGGGCTCTGAGCAACCTGATCGAGTTGAAAACTGCAGGGAGCTTGGACTAGGTGACCTTTAAAGGTCATTTCCAACCATTCTATGATTCTCTTAACACAAATAAAACTTCTTTTTCAAAAGTCTGGATGTGTTTTCTCTTGTTCATGGTCTCCTGTAAGTAACATCTAAGAAAACAATACCACAAAAATCTGGTGGTCTCTGATGAGCTAGAAATGTATAGATATTGGTACTTTGTTCTAGACAGTCATGCCTTTAAATATACCTCCTCTAACAATTCTTTAGAAATAACAACAAACAAACAAAAAATTTCCAACAAGCTCTGTGATGAGATATAACAGATGGGACTGCATAACGATTTTAGCTGACACTACACAAAAGCACTGCTCCCTGCTTCTTCTGAGCAAAGAGCCCATGCAGCTTTGCTGATTTAGCTTCCAGGTGGAAACGAGGAAATGTTCCTTCCTCGGAAGAAATCCCAGCCATTATAATTTCAAAACAAAACACTCATTAGTAAGCAGGCTCTGAAAATCCAAGTTTTGGTGACTTTCTAAAAGACATTCCCAGAACTTTGAGTATTTCCTTGTTTGCCTACTCTGAACACAACAGCAACACATTTTACTTTCAGATGACATTGGACAGAGAGACAATGTACAGGCCAATGTACAGGCAAAATGGCTTCTCAAAGCATTTCGTTTCTGTGTTGCTACAGCTTGATACAGATGTCCCTCTGACTCCACTCAATTTTTATCAGCACGGCAGCTCATGGGGAACATATTCTGTCCATATTCAGAGTCATGATCTGGATCATGATCCCCTTACCTTACCTATGTGTTAATTCATCCCTGTGCAGAACTCTATTATGTCAACAATTTTTCCTATAAAAAAAATTAATTAAACTAAAATTTTTCCAGCTTGCCTCCCTCCCTCCATTTTCATGAATTCCAGATGTTTGCATTTTTTTAAAAATACATCATCTGATGTAATCTTTCTGAGGTGATTTTTCATTTAAGCTATAACTTGCTTTTTAATGCATTAAAATCTATACTTTAGGAATTGAAAGAAAATATTTTGAACTGAAAAGGAGAGTTCAAAGTGAGTATTCCTGTGCTTGCTTCTCCTCCTATTTCCTTTTATGTGAACCAGGAACAACTCAAGGGGAATGGAGTTGCATTTTACCAAAGTTAGCATAAAAAAGGTTAGTGTCAGAATGTCTGAAATGACTATATTGGTTCTTAATGTAGCTAGCAGAAAATGTTCAATAGATTCAGGTTACTATAGCAGAAAGGTTTGTGATGACTGTAGAATGTCTGTAACAAGAGCAGCTATCAGAAGTTTGTGCCGTATGCCTTTAAAGTGTTGGTCTCTTCTTAGCCTCTACTTCTGTTCCAACTCCTCCTCCAACCACGAGTGTCCTGATCAAAACACACTTGGCAGTCAAATAGATACAATTATGCAGGGCAAACTCAATACAAACTGTGCTGCAAGTGAGTAATAATGTCAAATGCAAGAAAACAGCACAGTGACAAGGCCAGAGGACACCATAGATTTCAAACCCTTTGGAACAAAACAAACCATATTATTTCCATGAGTTGAACTTAAATAAAACAGCTGTTAATGGAAGAATTACTTCCACATATCTCAATTTGTAAGTGGAAAATATATTTTCTTTAACAAAAATCTGTTTCTTCAAATTTTTACTGTCATATATAAGTGAGATCAAAGACAAAGACTGACATTTAGATATCAACTGAGGTGACTGTAGGAATGGGCTGTGAAGAGACATTAATGAGGATCTTCATTATTTCTTCTGCTACACAGAGTAGGGCAGGCATGCAGAAAACATTCTGCAAGATGTTGATTACCAATGATATTGAACAAGCTCATACATATCCAAGATAATTCTCATATTCCAGATGAAGCTTTTATTAATGACTGCTATAAAGACCTTGAGGGTTTTGTGGTTGTTTTTTTTTTTTTTTTCTTTGACAGATAACTTCTCTTGAGAGAGAATAAACATGGACTCAGTTGTACCAGTTACTTAGCTGAGACTGGATTTTTGGTTACAGTGAGGCCTTTTTACATTGCTGCAATAAGGTGGGGTTACCATACCTACCTAAAGTCTATTTAAACAGCCAGAGATATTAAAGGCACCAGAGAGTGAATGTGAATCCAGCTTTTATTTTTTAATCAGTGCATTCCTTCTCACAGAACTGACATATTTAAGACAACTCTGGTATGTTTTCCTATGCTTGCCTCTCCAAACACCCTCCTTTTCCCTTTCACCTGTAAACTTCCTAAATCGCTATAAGTACCTGCTGCCTGTTTTCTTTCTGTTTCATCTCAATGTCTCCTCAATTCATCTTATTCCAATAACATTTAAATCTAATTATTTTTGACAGTAGAAATTGCCTAAATATCTGTTTCTGGAGGAAGGTATGAGGTAGGTGTCTAAGCTTCCATTATAGACAATGAATTGAATTAGAACAGTCAGTGGAGACTAGAGAGAAATTCATCTGACAAGAAGCTTAATTCGGTTAACTGAAATACAGGTACTTAGTGTTATTTTAGATGCTCTAAGGAACCTGAGACACATTGTCATTAGACTGTCAGATATGACAAAGTATCTACAAGACACCACTTTTATCCTTGAGTGACAGATGGAGACTGGATAAGATACCATAGAGCATCTCAGATAGTCCTAGATGCCAACATCTAGGCACCTGTATCTTGCCCTGGGTGTCTATTTCACAATGAAATATGTTCTTTAAACAGTATTTATAATCATGTTGCAGCTTTTTTGTTTTCTTTTAGTAAAAAATGTTATATCTCTGTTATCCTAATTCAATTTCTGTCTTACAAATTTTGAAACTAGGAAGCCCTTCACATTAATAACATCAAGATTTGACTGAAAGAGGCAGGAAGAAAATGCTTTGCCAGGATAAAAACTAGAGATGGTTATCTTGCATTAGTTACTCAGAAGAAGATAAAGGAGAAAAGCTTAATGTCAGAGATCAGATGCAAACTCTGTGCAGATCTGTTGTGATTAACATAAAACCATGGAGCACAGAACCAGCCTGCATTTCTTCTGCTAAACAAAACTACACCAGGACACATTCCCTTGTTCTTTACCTTGCTGAGTTATCATGATATACCCATACATTATCTTACCATTTATAGCAGGGTAGCTGCATCCAAACTGCGGAGAATAGTTCCTGTCCTGTGTTATTCAACAAATGGTGCCTGAAATAGCAGGACTTGCTAGTTGCCTGACTGTCAAAACCAATCAGACATGTGATCAGGTTCCTTTGTTTAACTGAGTCGTGCAGATATACAAGGCATAAAAGGAACACTCAGAGATCACAAAAGAATTGCAAAGAATCCAAATTAATTTTGGAGGGACTGAGCAGTGAATTTATCTGAAACTGAAGGAATAGAGGAAGTGAGTATGATACATGTAGTCAAAATGAACTCAAATAATTCACCAAAACCAGAGAAAATTCATTAAAGTATTCAAAAGGATCTGAAGGATGGAATAGCTGAACTACTAGCAGCAGTGTGTAACTTCTCACCTAAAACTTCCTTGATACCTGAAGAATGGAGGCAAGCAAATATGATGCTAATCTTTATGAGAAATTCCTGGGAAGGCTGGGAGAACCACAGGCATATAAGGTGGGAGCTGAACAAGACAAAGAGGTAGGAGTTATAATTAAAAAACAAACAACAACAACAACAAAACCTTTAAAATAAGCTTTGAGACACTTATAAAGGGGACACTTCCCTTCCAGTTCTTTGAATGAGCCAGCTAAGCTGGCACATGGATAAAGGCAAATTATCTGAATTTCTTCAATCCTTTTGGTAAAATTTCTCAACAAAAGCTTTTAAAGAAATTAAATAGTCACAATAGAGGTGAACATTTGCTAGCAGAAGAGAAAATGTGCCAGCTATTTAATCTGGCTAAATAGTTGGCTGAAAGATAAGAAAAAGTTAAGGTTTCCTAATACTGGAGAGAGATCAACAGTAATAGAGGGCTGTGTTATTTAATAGTTTTATTTTAAAAAATGCAAAAGCAAGTGAGCTGTAGCATGAAAAAGTTTAATGATGTTACAAAGTTATTAATGCTAACAAGAACAGGGTTTAATTGTGAAGAATTACACAGGCCTTCACAAGATTCAGTAGCTATGCAATCAAATGACAAATGAAATTCAGTGTACATAAACATCAAGTAATGCACATGGGGAATGCACAATTCAGTGTACTTAAACATAAAGCAATACACATGGGGAAAAGCAATCCTATTTTCTCATAAAAAATGATGGGCTCTTGAGCTGAACACTACCATTTAGGAGTGAGATCTTGGGATCATGATAGATAGTTCCTTGAAAACATCAGCTCAGTACTCAGTTAGAGTCAAACAGTAACAGCATGTCCAGCAGGACCAGGGAAGCTATCTTACCCCTGTACTGGGCACTGGTGAGGCCACACCTCAAGTCCTGTGTTTAGTTTTGGGCCCCTCAGTACAAGAAGGATATTGAGGTGCTGGAGCATGCCCAGAGAAGGGCAACGGAGCTGATGAAGGGTCTGGAGCACATGCTTTATGAGGAGCAGCTGAGGGAACTGGGGTTGTTTAGCCTGGAGAAAAGGAGGCTGAGGGGAGACCTTCTTGCTCTCTACAACTACCTGAAAGGAGTTGGTCAGTCTCTTGTCTCAAGTAACAAGCAGTAGGATGAGGGGAAATAGCCTCAAGTTGCACCAGGGGAGATTTAGATTAGATATTAAGAGAAATTTCTTCCCTGAAAATATTATGAAGCACTGGAACAGACTGTCCAGGGAAATGGTTGAGTCACCATCCCTGGAGGTATTTAAAAGACATGTAAATGTGGTGCTTAGAGGCATGGTTTAGTGGTGGACTTGGCAGCGTTAGGTTTTCTGGTGGACTTGATGATCAACCTGATTTAGTTGAAGGTGTCCCTGCTCACTGCAGGCGGGTTGGACTAGGTGACCTTTAAAGGTCTTTTCCAACCTAAACAATTTTATGATTCTGTGAAACTTCCCCACCCCCCAATTGTTAAGAATTATTAATAGAGCAATAAAAAATAAGAGAACAAATAAGACTATGTCACTATACAAATACTTTGTTCACTCATCCAGGAACACTGTGTGCATTGCTGATTTATTTGTCTAAGGAAGGGCATATTCAAGCTTGAAAATATTTAGAAAAAGAAGAAAAGGATGATCAACAGTGAGGAAGAGCTTCCATATGTAGAATGATTGAGTAGGCTAGGGGTCTTCAAACCTGAAAAAGAGATTAGCTAGGAGAGTATGACAGAGATGTATAGAGCATACATGGTATAAAGACAGTGGAGCTGAATTGGATTTTTACTATCTCTTCCTGTATGTGTTTAATCCCAAAAGGAACTCTGTCTTTTGGATTGAAAGATTATACAATTGAGATCAGACTAAAGAGTTAATCAGCGTAAAAAGGCTACCTAATATTCTTGATTTATTTTGCTTTTTTAGTTCTCAATTTTGAAATACTTAGAAAGTGTCCATTTTATTTTTATGGAGAGATAAAATGAACATATGATTCTTTGCATGTTTCTTTTACATAAAAGTCAAATATTTGGGCAATAGGGATCATAAAATGTGTTACATTAAGTTTATATTATGTGGCATCCTTTTTTGTGATGAAGCCACACTGAATTATACAGGAAACTGGGAATGATGAAGTATTATTACTAATGGACTATTATATCATTTTTTAACTTCCAGTATTTCTGAAATAATTCTAAAAATAGAAATAAACCACAAAGGAATATTATATTTGAGAAAGAAAAATGGTGAAAAAATAAGCAGCATTAAAAAAGAGGAAATAATAGATTGGTGAGTGTGCCGATCTGCCTTTCTGGACAGCTATAGCTATGTTATAGCTCTGTTATAGAGATTCTGTTGCTCTATCTGTGAAGCTCCAGGCTAGAAAATAAATAAATAAATAAATTATAGGCAGAGCTAATAGTTTTTATTAGACCAATTGGTATACTCAGAGAAAGCTGAAAAGCTTTCAGGCACACAAGCCCTACAGATATGAAAGAAGCAGACAGAAGTCTGCTTCCAGTGCTTTAATAAAGCACTGACTTCTCACAAGCTCTGCCTGCTAAAATCTAGACTCCAGACAGAGTTTCTGGAGCTCAGCAGATGTTCACAGATGTTCTAGGGGACAGATGAACAGTTTGGCTACCTTCAAAAACAGGAGAAAATATGGAGGTAAAAAGAATAATGTTTTCATGGAGCAGAAGCAGAAACAGACAAAAATTTTCCTGAAGTCCTCCCATCCTAAACTCATCCTTTCCATATTCTTTTTTCCAGCAGAAGGCATCTTGCACTTTCCCATTAATGTCTCTGAGATTGTCCTGAAGACTAAGGACACTCTTTTGCTGTTCTTTCAAATATCACTGTGCTGGAAAGGACACAAGAAACCTTATCTTTTATTATCTTAAAGAAATCACAGGGGGAAAAAAAATGCAGACAGGGAAAGAAGGTAAAATAAAATTTGTGCTCAAGAAGAGCTATACAATAGCTAAGTTTTTGTTAGAAAGACAGTTGTAGCTGGGGATTTATTACTCTCAAACAAATATGTATGAAAACCTTTCAGAAGTGAACATCAATTTGTCATTTTTATGCTCAATTTTATATATTTCTGCCAGAGAATTAGCTTTTTACTACCAAGAGTAGTCATAATATTCATATTTCAAAAGCTAATTATTTGATTTGGCATCAAATTTATGAATGCAAATTGCATACAAACATTGAAACTTATAAAAAAAAATGTTTGTCAAATACCATGAGAAGCAAACAAGAAGATCATAATTTTAATACAGATTTTCAGCACAATTCTTTTTCATAGGATTGCCAGGTGGGATGATGCATGATACCACACTGACGGAAAGGGAAATGCATCATCCCTGACCTGATGTGTAGGCACCATATTTTCCTTGTCCATAAGCTGTTACACTTTTCAAAGCATTAAACTGTTTAAATTAACCTTTGAAGTTTCTTTGCACATATTTATCCATAATCTGTTTAAGCTGCTACAGCTCAGTGCAACAATGAAAGGCAGAACTGTAAACAACATATTTACCATCAGCATTTCCACTCCATCTAATCCTCTAGGTTTTTATTATCTTCCATCCATGTGTGTGACAAAGATTTAGCCCTTTCAGAATTATACTATTTTGTATAATAAAAGCCATGTAATAAAGAACAGACATATTTATTTATTTTGATTATTTAGATGCTTTCTTTTGAAGCAAAAAATTTTCGTAATTCCAGATCATTAAATTCTGGTGCCAAAATGCAAGCCTGAGCAAACCCATTCTTCATACTTTGCGCCTGTTTTCTTGACTCATGTAGATGAAGAGAGGAGTTTTCCATAAACATTAGAGTATGTTTCTCTCTCCTGCATTCTCCCTCTGAAATTATATGGCTCCAGAATTGGGTATTTGGGGGAAACCTCTTTGTATTTTGGCCAGCAGTTGATCTGGCTTCCTATTATAATGGAGTTAAGTGGAAGTGATTCCCATCTCTCTAACCGCACGGTCTGCTACACGTCCCACACAAGAAGGGAATTCCTTACTTTAGAAATGTATGCATTAAAAAGATATGGAACTTTTTCCTATGCTTCCCATATATTTTTAATATGGGACATAGGATTTAAGGCTGAAATAGAGGCAATTACCTTTCTACCCCTTCCCTTCCCTGCTCTGCTTCTTACAAGCATAGAAATGGAGCTCCTTACAAACTCTGTCCCTGGAAGTGTTCAAGGCCAGGTTGGATGAGGCTTTGAGCAACCTGGTCTAGTGGAAGGTGTCCCTGCTCATGGCAGGGGGCTGGAACTACATGATCTTTAAGGTCCTTTTAAAAACATACCATGCTATGATTCCAAATGTTTCTTGGGCATTGGTAGCAGTGGGCAAGAAGGACAGATCCCCCATCAGCTTCTCCTTCTCCATGTGGAGCCATCCCCACTCTCCCAGCAGTGGCACTCCCCCGGATCACTGATTTTCTTTTAGTAAACTTCACCATGGGCTAGTGGCTGGTAGAAGTCTGGCATGGTCTGTCTATCAGCATTATAAATTCCTTTTGTAGATTGCTGCAGGGATTCTGGTATATTATTATGATGGAGACATTTATGCTAGATGCTGCCCTAACACACAGAGTTCAAAAGGACAGTAATATTGTAAATGAAGACAGACTTCTAATGGGTTAGTCACTATGAAAAAGTAAGAATGTGCATACCATTTCTGATAAAAATTGAACCTCAATAGCTTTAAATAACTTGTCTGAGGTCAGAATGAACTGAATTATGAAATAAGGCTAGTGAAATGTCAACTCTAATTAGGGGTTGTCATTAAAATAATAGCACCACAGATGAAAAATATGTATTCAGAGTTCAGTGATAAATGTTATCCAGGGGAAACATATTTGGATACTATGATGTTTTGATGAAACTATTTAGAGATGAGTCTTGAAGAACAGCTGCTTTCAGAGTAATATTATTCCAAATTAAGATCATTTTATGTACGTATCATTAAAGCCACAGCAAAAGATAACACAGAAGATAAAGGGCTTCTTTTTATGAGGAATTTACAGACTAAGTGTTAAAATTACTTTCTATGTCTCCATTTTTCAAGTATGAATAAAATTAACACAGAAATAGTCAGTGAGCAAGGGCACTGTGTCGCACTAGTTTAAAAGCATTTTATTTTATCTTGCATTTCAGAGCAGTCTAAGCAATTAAATTAACAAAATGTTGTAAAAAATCTCAAATGACATTTTGTGTTTTTCTGTAAATGTACACTTGCACATTTTATTTTATTTGGAAGAAGGGTCATCACTAAAATAATTGAATTACATGTTCTTGAATTCTATGGCATATTCTTTTCCTGGTTTTGTAATTGCAAATTTGTGTATATAGCTCAGGAATACTTTTGTGAAAACTGAACCTGAAATATCTGCTTTGGTGTCCCAGAGCAGCTGATAACCAAACTGTTTCCTCAAGTGTCACATCTTCCTGAAAGCTTCTTCTGCACTGACGGATTCTTTCATTCATTTGTTCATTCAAAAGATCGATGTTAATCTTCTTTCTAAGAGATGAGTAAAGAGATAAACATGGATCTTGGCAGCCCTTTGAATGGTGCCACTCTTGCTCGTTTCTATACAAATACAGGTAAGATCTTGTTCACCATTGTCAGTATTATAGACACACCAACCCAGAAGCTTCCCTTGTTAAAATAATTTTTGTTATATATATTCATGGAGAATAGAGGTGGGCTGTAGAAATAAATTTTGTTTCTGGATTATATCAATCTATGTTGTAAGATCAAAGTCAGATTAGAGCTAGGGTAAGAATCAGACTGAAATTTCATGAATCTCACAAAAAGTTCCATTCCTCTGGTATTCAGATATTTTCATACTTGAGATTGTCTCTTTTCTGTCTACATTAAATTAAAATAAAAGCATTCACATATTTAGCTCTTTTTAATTGATTTTTTTCCCTCTCTCAGTTTCAAAGGAGGAAATATACCCTTTGCTTTAGCTGCTGTCTTTCTTTTATATTTACTTATTGAGAGGCAATTATGCCCATCATTGTAAAAGACAGTGCTCACTTTTTATATTGATCCCAAAATTGTTCTGGTATAAATGGGAATTGCCTCATCTCAACAGCCTAATCTTAGATACATTTTAAAATAAATAGTATGGAAGAGGAGAAGGAGAAAGAAAAAGAGAATAAGAACTGGTATGAAGAGAAATGTCTAAAACATACCCAGGTATATGCACCTTTCCAATTAGCTATAACAAACCATAGAAATAAATCCAGCTTTCATGCTCACTGGAAAAATTTTGTAGTCCAGATATCCTCAACCATGTACTTTGGAATACAGCCACAAACTCTGAGGGTAATTGGGCATGAAAAGGTGGTCACATCTGGCTGGAGCTTGTGTCACTTTGGGATGTCCCAGTCTAGTACAGAGCTGGAGCAGTGGATTAGTGAACAATGACAGTTATTACTTAACAACTAGAGTTTTAAAATCTAGGAAAAAAAAAAAAAGAAACCAAAACAAAAAAAAACCCCACACACAAAAAACCCTCAATCACTTGTTGAATCATAGAATCATAGAATGGTTAGGGCTGGAAGGAACATAAAAGATCATGTAGTCCCACCCCCCCCTGCCATGAGCAGGGACACCTTCCACTAGACCAGGTTGCTCAAAGCCTCATCCAGCCTGGCCTTAAACACTTCCAGGGAGGGGGCATCCACAACTTCTCTGGGAAACCTGTTCCAGTGTCTCACCATTCTCACAGGAAAGAAATTCTTCCTAATATCTAACCTAAGCCTCCCCTCTTTCAATTTAAAGCCATTTCCCCTTGTTTCGTCATTAACTGCTCTTATGAAAAGTCCTTCCCCAGCTTTCCTGTAGCCCCTTCAGGTACTGGAAGGCCGCTATAAGATGTCCCCAGAGCCTTCTCTTTTCCAGGCTGAACAGCCCCAACTCTTTCAGCCTGTCCCCATAGGAGAGGTGCTTCAGCTCTCGGATTATCCTTGTGTCCCTCTTCTGGACTCATTCTAACTGGTCCATGTCTTTCTTGTGTTGGGGGCTCCAGAACTGGACACAGTACTCCAGGTGGGGTCTCACTGGAGCGGAATAGAGGGGGAGAATCACCTCTCTCGACCTGCTGGCCACACTTCTCTTGATGCAGCCCAGGATACGGTTGGCCTCCTAGGTTGCAAGCGCACATTGCCGGCTCATGTTGAGCTTCTCATCCACCACCACTCCCAAGTCCTTCTCTTCAGAGCTGGTCTCAAGCCACTAGTCGCCAGTTTGTGTTTAGGTTTGGAATTGTTGGTGTTAGAATATGTAAAGGAAACTCTTTAACCTCCAGGAGCCACAATATATTCCTATTTATTTGATGCAATGTCTTTAACCTTTGCTAAAATGCAAAAGTTATTTGGCCCATATTAATTAAATAACGAATGTTCCATTAATGTGCTAAACTCCTCACGTGTTTCACTGTGTTAAATCTCACCAGACAACACTTCCCTAACAACACACAGTTATTTTACCTTGCTGCAGAGCAGTAACACCTCTTACCACCACAGGCAAGTCTCTGCTAATAAATGAAACAGGTCTGGGACTTGATCATCCGTGCTGTAAAACTGTTGGGCTGCTCCCTGACCATTGGGCACTGTTCAGAAGTTAGCAGAGGCTGGGCAGCACTCCCAACATGCAATCTTCATGTTTTTAAGGGTAAAATGATTTCATAGTAAAGATATGGGCTATTCTATGCTACAGAATGATCCCACACTTGTTTAATTTCGTGGTTCAGATGTAACCACAGTGTCTGCCTCTCTCTTCCCCTCCACAGCTAGCTACCTGGCTATTTCTCTTTCCTTTTAAAATCCTCCTTTCAAAACCTCTTCTAAAAATTGTCAAAATATGTCTTACCTATTTAAAACTGGCTTGAAACCTGGACACATGACACTGTGGTGAGATCTCTTAAAACAGTCGAATAAGTATGAACCCGAAGGTAAGGAAATTTGAGCTCAGCTGCTGTCTTCACTGAGGATGCTATTTGAGACACTGAGCAAAATAATTAGGTTGTGGGTGAACCTTGTGTAGAATGAGGTAAATCCAAAAATAAATTCTATTCTTAGTATACTTATCTTAAATAAGATACAGTATAACATCGATATACATTGACAGCATTAACAATACAGATGTGATTTTGTATTCTGGTATTAAGCAATCTCTATTTTTTTTTTTTCTGAGTAGTTATTTTCTGAACATTAGAAAATATAACACATGGCTGAAATCAACTATAAAAAGTATTTTTTAATCTTGTAACTTTTTAAATGGTTACACAGGAGAGTTTCATAGAATAAAAAGAGATCAGTGATCTTCATCATAAGAGAAGCAATAGGACTTCAGTGACCTAAAATCTATTATGATTTTAAACCCTTTAGGAAAAAAAAAAAAAAGGGGGGGGAGGGCAAAAAAAAAAAACAAGCCCAAAAAACCCAACAATTTATATTGCTGGTATAAGATAGCCTAAGACTTAGCAGACGGTTGTAGTTATGATTTACAATCTGTGTTAAAAGTGCATGTATTTTTCCAAGCCTAAATTTCTGTTCCTAAAATTTCAGTGACAGAGGATTTTGTTTTCCTTACTCTGTGTGTATGCCACACAATATATTTAAAATATATAAGTAATTAAAGCAAAAGATATTTGTACTTGTTTTAGTCTCCAAGATGTATATCCAAAGATTAAAAAATCCAGTTGTGTGGATTCCCATTGACTCTAACGAGACCAACACTTGCAACCTGGAGAATTGAGCTGAACCTTTGCAACAAGAGGAAGGAAAATTCATTTATTTCTAAAGTAACTCCTCCACCCTGAGAGGCAGAGTTTAGCCTGTGCACCTTACTCATGCCATGGGTCTGGTTGTAAGGCACTCAGTTGTCCTTTGCGCTTCTGATTTTTTATCCTTGAGTTTTTGCTCACACATACAAAGGGAAGAACAAGCAAAGCAGGTTTTGTGTTATCTTTGTATTTGCCAAGTGATGCAAAACAACTGTAATACAGTGGTTAACCTACTCCAAAATGTGCTGTGATGATACCCTCCAATATTGATTCAAACTACCTTCACATTAATGAAGTGTGTGTGAGTCAGATCACTGATTAGTTTGGGAAATGTTGAATAATAATAAATACAATTAAAAAGCATGTTTGGACTCAGCTGAGACACAAAGCAAAAACATGACAGTAAGTACTTATCAGCACTTTCACCTGCAAATATATGCAAAAGGATTTGTGTTTTATTATGTATAACAGGTCCTCCAGCACAGCAGTGAGGCACCTTGACAGCCCATGCATGGGCAAGTCAGAGCTGTCTCAGGCATGCAGCGCACGTTCAGTGGATAAACAGAAGATTTCATCTTCTGGTGCCTGCCAATCTCAGACCTTTCACAAACACAGACACTGCTTTTAAGGATAAAAACACTGAATTATTTAAATCTAAGAAACTGGCTTCCAGTTATGCACATTAATTGCTTATCAATAATTGTTTCATTCACATACATTACATTTACAGTGGATAACTGGCAGCTACCTCACTATCACCGCTGGTGTCTCTGTTAATTCTTTATGAAGTTTATTCTGCTATTACTAATTTTCCAGGTGAGCTGATAAGCAACTGAAAGCCCAACAGCTACAGTGAGATTCCTGAGGCATTCTCTTCTGTTTCTGTTCTCTTCTCTCTTTCTGTCAGAAAACAATTCAGAAGGCTAACAAATTCTTACAGGAAACTTGAGGGTTTTTGCACCCTCTTTTCTAGAAATAAAAGTTACTTGAATTTTCAGATGTTAATATTGGAACTAGTGCACAAGCTCCGAAGAGATAAAAATCTTGCTATTGATTGCATCTCTGAAATGGCAAATTACAGACAGAAAAAGAATTTTTGGTAGCCAAGTAAAAATTTTCTCCAGTTCTTTTTTGTGAAAATGTGAAAAATCTATAAAATACTAGGTAAAGAGCTTCCTTCTATGATCTACATCAATAAAAAGTTTGCCAAAACTCATAGATAAATTATGAA
Organism: Antrostomus carolinensis; assembly: GCF_000700745.2. Lineage (NCBI taxonomy): Eukaryota > Metazoa > Chordata > Aves > Caprimulgiformes > Caprimulgidae > Antrostomus > Antrostomus carolinensis. The sequence goes on along the minus strand of NW_010304370.1, from coordinate 7,282 downwards.
TATTTTAAACATCTATTAAAACAAAAGGAATGTCATAGTACTTCTTGCATTTCTATGCCAATTTTGCTTAGTAATATTTTTGTAATTACAGTGGGGAAAAAAAAAGAAAAAAAATTGGAAAAAGCTGAGAGGTTCATACCTGGATAGCATAGAGAGGGCAAACCAATTTCCAATAAATAATAGGAACTAGAGATAAAGCTGGTAGGTTAACTTAGTTAACTTGATTCACCATTTTCTCTGTGCTACATGACAGTGAAAAGAGGAAGGGGGAGTGGGAGAGGAGAAGGAATTGAAAAGAGGGATGCAAAAACCAGGCAAGGACTGTACATGCTGAGCACCTGGATCTCAGACAGTGACAGATGCAAACAAAACAATGATGTGGCTCTTTTACAGGCTTCCTAAAAGCTAATCAAGAAAACTTGAAAAGCAAATAAAGCCCCTGAATTATAACATTATCCCTTCAGAAAATGAGGGTCCAATAAAATATATAAACTGAAGAGTTTTGACATTCTCAGTGCTTTTCCTGATGTTAAACTGGAAGAGTTCTTGCAAATGCTGTGTTTGATGAGACAGGACCAGCATGTCCTCTTTTGGGTTTACACCATGGTTGAGGAACAAACACATGGCTTTGTTTTTCTTTACTTTTTAATGTAAAATGATCAACACATCATTTCTGGTTTAATATAAGTGCAAATATGTGGAGAGTATGAACTGAGGTTCCAGAGCAGGAAACTACTACTTAATGCAAAACTGGAGTGATGGAGTCATGTACTCCAAAAGTGTCAAACAATAACACTACAAAAGTTAAGAATGAATATCAAAGATAACTTTTATAAAATCTGACTGGTTTGACATCTTTTCATGTTAATTTGGGATGAGGGAATTTACAAATTGTAAGCAATAGTGGAGCTGAAGATAGCAATCTTTCAGGAAGAAAACTACTAGTTTTTAAAACTATAACTTTTCATCTTTTATCTCACTTTACCTTTTACCTCAGTTTCAAAAAAGGCATGCATGACTTTTAGGAAGTAGTTAATATTTACATATAATTTGACAAAACTGGATCCCAGTATACAAACAGCCAGAATGAATCAACATCATTTATTTATCTGAGTAAGTCTTTCCCCATTTCACTGCTACCAGACTGTAAACTCCTAAGTACAGGGGCTGTGGTTCCAGCTTCTCATTTACTTCTGCAAAATGGAATAATAATGTCTACCCACACAGCTCTACTACTATTTTCTCTTTTTAAAGGACCACCAAGGTTTTCTTTTCCGCTTTCACAGTTTATGCACTACTGTTAGTTTCCTGGAGTCCAGAAATTTATTTGTGGGTTGCAGTAGAGTTAGCTGAAAGCCAGATTCATTAATTCTTATAAATTATATAAGTGAACCATTTCTCATACACTATGACAATTCCTTCCATTGTTATAAGACAAATTTTAAATGTCATATATAACATTTTATTTTTTTGTGAAATATTAAATTTCAGCAGAAATAAAAGATCTAATTAAAGCCTGCTCTAACTTAACTGATTTCACCAAAAGCTCATCAAAGTTCAATTGCTTTTTGATCTTCAAACGTTAGAAGAGATTGGTGTGATTATACAGACTTGCATCATAGGAAAAATATATTTCAAAGTGTGTATGTGAATTATATGGTTATTCTTGCATTTTAAGATACACTGAATCACAAGGCAGTGTTTAAAGGTTTGGTGTGGGGTTTTTTTCCAGAAAAAACTGTTTTATTGGAATGCAAACTTTTTGCCAGTGTGTAGTCTTTCTCAATCTTTTCATTGGGATAATTTTCACAAATAAAAATTTCAATTAAACAGATCAAATCATAAAAACCTATCTGTCACTTATTTTTTTGAACACTTTTTGGAAATGTGAGAAAATCCGCCTAGATTCCCTCAAGTCAAATGATGGTACATCTAGGCAAAAGAGGATTTTGGCACACTCTCTTTTTTCCACATACACAAGAATGAAAATAACCTTGATTTAACCATGTTTCAGAACAGAGTTCTTTTTTTGAAATGCCAAGATTTTATAACACTATTTTCCACTGAGACCAATAAGCAACACAGGAAGTTTTTAAGAGAAAATAAATGATACTATGAAAACAAACATATCAATGGAAGGAATATGTATATCAGGGAAGGATAACTTTGTCATTCCCTTCACCCATGCAGTATGTTTATTGTCTGTGGAAGATAGTAAGCTAATTGGGATCTTATCACTTTTGCTCTACTCCAGAGATATTTCCCTTTTTAGTGAAGGTTTTAAAAGTCTCATGGGACCAAAAGTTTTATACATGGAGTCTACATTTTACATATATTCACAGTAAAATGGAGAGCACTACATATCTTCTGCTTGAGGCAGATGAATATTGAACAGATTTTTCCTAAAGCGTTGTGGCACAGAAGATTTTCACCAGTACAACATGGAAGTTGCTTGCCCTGGGACTGTAGTTTCAGAATCTCAGTACCTATTGCAATGTTATAAATGTTTAAAGAAGAACTTCAATCAATAATTTTTATTTTCCATTTTTAGGTTTCTAAAATTCAAGTTATTATAGTAGATAAATAACTGAATAATTATTTGACCAACTTTTTGTGCAACTGTGCTGCCTCACTATACAAATTAAATGTATAGTTAAATCAAATGGGGTAATATGGATTTATTTTGGGCTCAGTTTTCATCCTAATAGCATCAGTATATATGTTTTCTGTGCATTTTATTTAAAATAACCATGTAATTGTTATTAGGTCATACAGACAATAGTTTCCCAACACCAACACCCAGACCCGGGGCATTGTTTGATTTGTTTCCGTAGATGTAACTTCTGTATCCCAATCATTCTCAGCATCTCTGTTGATGGTGAAAACAAAATCCCAATGGATGATCATTCCACACCAATGGATGCTCTTTGACAGTCAATGTTACTTTTCTTTAGACCAATTATCCTCCAATATTCTGAGCATGAAACAGAACAGAAACCAATTTGAACAGAAACCAGGAGAGGAAACATCCAGAAGACTTCTGCCATCTACGCACACATTAACCTTGTTACAAGTTTTGAGTGACTCACTGATATTTGACATGTCTTTTCTTATATTCAAGAATTTCTTTATTGGATGTAAATGCGAGTCAGAGAAGTTCTTGGGAACAGAAGTTCAACAAAAGTACTGCTTTTATGTGCCTGTCCCTTAAGCACCTTATTCAATGCCCTCCTCATTACATCACACTGCACATTAGCCTGATGTGTCCTTTCTTTCAGATGAACTGGTATTTTTCTGTTTACAGATAATTATATAGAAACAGGTTGTTCTTAGCTTCAAGAGGGAAAAAAAAGAGTACCTGTCTACCTATAACATTTACTACTTTCACCCCCTTCACAAATTATCTGATCAAAAAAACAGGTTATGATAGATATGTCTTTCACCTTTTTGTAAGTAATGTTCATTCATCCCTTTGCAATTTTCCTGCAGTCCCAAGAGCACAGTACAAGAAAATGAAGGATAGTAGCATGAAGCATGAATCACAGTTAACATAATCTGAAAAAGACAGCAGTGCATGCTTAGGAATTTTCCTTTTGTTTCAGCATTTGAACTTCATTTATCTCCAAACACAGGAAGATGAACTTGTCACTTCCTTTCACCTCCAAGGACAAAAGCAAAAGTAAGAGTTTCTTCCTTTAGAAAGAGGTTTATAATGCTACTTCCGTCTACTTCTGGCGACATTTTAAGGAAATTTAACTTTGAAGCCTGTCCAGTAGGAAATGCTGTGCTGTACATACTCTAACTGGACATTCTGCTTCTTTTTGTCATCTGGGGCATCAGAGCCTTTCTAGGAAGACAGGATTGCCATGTTACTTTTTCTTTGGTGATCATTTGGATGTTTTTCAATCTCAATTTTGTTACTCTTCCAGAATATTATTTTAGAAATAAACACGGGTTTGTGCGTCTGAAACCAGAGTATTCAGGACTAAAAACTTATTCACTTCTCCAAAGGAAAAAATAATTAATGGTCTAGTCAAGAATCTGCTTTTGAAGTAATTTCTTTAATATCCATAATATCTTGTTTGGTACCAAATGCATGACAAAAGTTTATGCACGGATATCAAGGCGATCATGTAAAATGAGAGGGCTTAATTGTTGCAACTTAGTGAAAGTGCATAATATGAAGACATAAATGTCATGATTAGGGAGTGAATCACTTTCCATCTCAGCATTCAGACATTTCCCATCCTTAAAGATAATCCTTTGACCTATTTGCTATAATCTATGTCTATCCTCAACTTCATTTAGCATCCTGTTGTATCCACTGCCTTTCACTACAGAACCTCCCTTGATCTTCTCTCTCTGACCCATTTTGCTCCCTAGCTAATGGCAGTAGCCCTACAGTTTTTAGTTTCTTGCTGCCTCTCCTGCCCCTGACTTCTTCCATGCTGTGCTCTGTTTCTGGGAAAATGATCACTAGTCGTGACACAGGCTGTCCATTCAAACCCTAGCAATAATGCTTCTTCTATGGTAAAGCTTGCCAAACCCTAATTCATATAAATGTTGCCTTATCACTTACAAAGTTTACAGCTGAACCCTATAAATCTTCCCCCTGAGAGCTTGTCTACTATTTGAATCTTATGTGTGCTCATCGTGTTACGTAGCACACTGTCATTGCCTAAGAAATCCAAATAACAGATAATATGTATGAGTTAGATGCTATATTCATCTCAGCTGGCTGTAGGTACAAGTGTTTTAGTCAGGAGTTTGGTTGCCTTACATATCTCCTGAAGTCAACAGGAAAAGATGGACATCAATGGAAGCAAATCAACTCAACTACAGTCTGAATATTCCTCTGGGGACCCATTCTTCATTTAATATCTATATAAGGTAGGATGAATCTGGTTTTATGAGCCTCTTTGATATCCTAATTGTCAAGTTTGTTGGTGAAATAAATAAATTAAAGATTAGAATCTGTGTATCTCAGTTCTTGAACCATCTCACTGTTTATGAACAGGGTGAGCAAATCCTCTGAGTCAGTCCTAGTGCCTCAATAGAATCTCTGCTGACTAACTAATCAAGAGGTGCAACTTAAAAAAAAAAAAAAAAAAAGAAGAAAAGTTAGCATAAATTATTAGTCAATTGTTGTGACAACCTCCAAGGACATAACAATCACTAAACTATTTATATAAATAATAGAGCTATATGATCTCACTATTGGACTTTTAATTCCAGAGACGGAAATAGCTCTCATGCCTAGATAATTCAATGGGAGAGTAATATTTCTAGCATATTTTGCATTCAAAATAAATTGCATTTAATTGAAATATTTTATCAGACTTTGTCAGCTGCAGCCTATCCCAAACATAGGGACAAAACATTCTAGACAACACCCTTTTCGATCAGACCTATTTTCATTTCTGCACATATCCAGAACCACAGTACTCTGAGCAAGTCCTCTTTCCCACCCAGGGCTGATTCAGACTTTGATGTTCCTCTGCTCTGCTGTAGCACAGCAGACATGATTATACCCTGTTTAGAGCATATTTAACACATATGTACAACACTTAGGGTCTCAAAAAAAAAAAAAAGTATGGCCACTTAAGCAAACACAGAGGAAAATGAAAAAAAAAAAAAGTATGGCCACTTAAGCAAAGAAAACACAGAGGAAAATATGGAATTTGTCTTTTTTATAATAACATTGTATTAGGAGCACTCATGCAAGATAAGCTCACTTGCCACCTCATTCTAGAAATAAGACTGTCCCACACAGCTCAGGCTCTGCTCATTTCTGAAGTCAAGAATGTGACAGTATGCAGAAAAGCCTGGACCAAAAAGAGCGTGTGTAAGCAGCAGTATCATAGTACTCATAACACAGAGTGTGATTTGGCCCTGAGCCCAAATTAGGATATATTTCTCAAGTGAGCTCCTGATTTCCCAGCTGAGACTAGTTTTTCATCTTTTCTGCTGTTAAAGTGCAATTAGCTTAATTTAAAATCACAGTGGTTTCAGCACAGAAGCAGTATCAATAGCTGTCCTTCCCAACAGAGTTTGTCCCCAAACATGTCTTTGTTCTAGTGGTGGAAAATCAAACAGGTTTCAGCTGCAGAAGAGAGCAAAAGAGAAACCCAGGTAGCAGGTCTTTCCTGAGAAGCAAGAGGACTCATCTCTGTTGACACGGCCCAGCTGATACCGGTGTGTGGCAGCGTGAACATTTTTTCTCCTCTGCTCCAGTGCAAGTTAAACAGATTAGTATAAACCAGCAATTTGAAGCCATAATAGAATAAAACAGAAGTCCAGTATTGATTCCAGCTGTATCCAGTTATGGTTTCAACACCCTACCTATAAAGAAACAGCATTTGACAAGCTTAGCATGCTATTTGTGTGAGTGCATGACAAGTTATATCACGCTACTTGAACCCATGGAAACGTACAGTGTGAGTGTCCCTTGGGACTGTAGAATGATGCCTAGCAGCTAGAAGGTTGTGCTGTGCAATCAAAAAATACATATATATATAGTTTATATATATGTCAATAGAAAGATACATTTTCCTGAGGCAACAAAACAGTGTTGGTTCTATCCCAAGCAACACTGTCTATTGTAAAAGCATTTATAAAATCCAGAGGAGGGTGATGACATGATTGAATTCATACTAGAGAATGAAATGGATGAAGTTGCAATTTGTAACTAAAACTTCCTTAATGTAGAAGAAGTGAGCACACCTGAGAGCAATTAATCCTTTTGAGCCAACTTTAATTTAATGTTAGTATAAATGTATACCTTGAAATTTACTATGCCAACACCTAAGCAGGTCTCTGGTGGCAAGACTGCATTTCCAGTCATCATAAAATGAAGTTTAATGATTCTAAATACTTTCAAGAAGTTGAGTGGGTCAACTAAAAAGTTATAGAATCATAGAATGCTTAGGGTTGGAAGGGACCTTAAAGATCACCTAGTTCCAACC
>NW_010304370.1:0-207 GCF_000700745.2 Antrostomus carolinensis | reverse complement strand
GGGCCATCCACAACTTCCTTGGCCAACCTGTGCCAGTGTCTGACCACCCTCACAGTGAAGAACTTCTTCCTAATATCTAATCTAAACCTCCCCTCTTTCAATTTAAAGCCATTTCCTCTTGTTCTATCACTACTCGCCCTTATGAAAAGTCCCTCCTCAGCTTTCTTGTACGCCCACTTCACGTACTGGAAGGCTGCTATAAGATCT
>NW_010304369.1:0-2070 GCF_000700745.2 Antrostomus carolinensis | reverse complement strand
GGAGTTGGACTCCATCATCCTTGTGGGTCTCCTCCACCTCACAGTGATCTGTGATTCTATGCAACTGTTACCAAATCAGAAACCTTGCCAGTCAGTGGTGCATGGACCATTGCTTTCTTGACTAACCCCCCAAAGCCACGTCCCCCTGCCTTTCACCAGCCTGAACTCTTCCACGGACCCTTTCCAAGAGGCAGATGAACCTCTGCATGTTTTGGTGCCACCAGCAACTTTAGCTGTCCGCTTCAACAGCTCTCTGCCCACACTGGTCTCCTGCCCTGAACTCCAGTTTATTCTCTAGGCACTGAGCCCCACTCCAAATATTCACACAAAACAACATTCCTGCCACAGCACAGGCAGATGCTAACACTGCCCAGGACTTCTGCTGTGTTTAGAGAAGAAATGGTAAATCTTACACAGCATGAAAAAAAGAGGAGCACTTACAAGTGCAAAGTTACTTAAAATTCAGTTTAGTTTTATAGTGATTTAGCCTTCCTGTTTAATTAGTATTTAGAATTGCATGTTGTTTACAGCCACTGGTATTTCAATAGATGTTTAAGTGTTTAAAGTTTAATAAGCTTCCATTCTTAAAAGAACAAAAAAATGTATGTAATTAAATTTTCAATTACTATAGGGGATTTTGGGGTCCATGCAATTAATAAAAGCTTAAGGCACTTAAGCGTGATCTTGTTTTAAAAACTAAATAGTAGAGCACTTAACTAATTAGCTCCAACACTTATAGTGTCTTTTATTTATTTCTTGCTTAACAAAAGAGTGGTATGTATCCCTTTCTTTGCAGCCATTTAAAATTAAACTCTATTATAGAGTCATGCATCTTTAAATGCAATTGTTTTGTTATTCCCATACCTTTTGCTAAAATGCATTTACATCATAAATCAACCCCGTCTCTTGTGTAATTCCATCTAATTAATGGACCTACTAAAAGATTAATTTAACCCCATAACGTTTCATTATCATTTGACCCTATATTTCTGCATGGATATATTCGATAGCATGAAGGAAAAAGTGAGGGAGTGAGTCACGGTGTGAGAAGCTTGGAAATAATAACGACACTGCTGTCGTACGGCGCCGCTGTACGTTCAGCCAGGCAGTGAGTGTGAGTTCAGAGCCACCTGTAATCAGGAACTCAGACAAGAGGCAGGCGGTTAGCTCCATAGTCACACAGGGAAAGATCTGATCATAACACACGCTGTCCCTTCTCTCTTTTTCCTGTGGGATCCCAGGATGGCTGCCAAGTACCAGGTTCCTCATGATCAAGCTGGCACCACGTGCCACGACAGCGACAGCAGCTGAGGCACGATAGACTCTGCCAGTTTTCTTCTTTCCTCCACCAGCCTGTATCCCCATGGCTTTCCCTCTCCTTTTAGAAGCCTGATGTTCCATTATTGTTTGTCCTGCTGGCAGTATTTTTTGGGAAACACAAGCAGGGAAGGAAAAAGGTAAGTTTTAGACAACTTATAACTTGGCTGCCATTAAAGAGAATTTCCCAGCGCAAGGAAAAGGCACTTCTTTACTCTCTTCTCTCTTCCCAATTATACAAGCCTGCTGCAAACAACAGAGTTGGCAAAGTTCCTCAGGAAGGATTACAAACAGCTTTCGGAATTAAAGACATACATTAAGCTCACCACAGAAGTTACAGCTGTCCTAGGAGTAGCAATAGGATGCACTTAAAATCTAAAGACACTTTACAATTTAAGTTTGGTGCACTGAAAACAGAAGTTTAATTAATTCATACTCTGACGTTAAGGGCCACTCACAGACCACTATGATCTCCCTCTTTTAACAGGAACATTGCTGGAGCCATTTTATGACTAAAATATAATATAAACAATATCACTATTACAATTAATATAATAAAATATAATATAAATAATATCACTATTAAGTGATATCTAATTTGAAGTGATATATATATTATGAACACATAAATACACTCATTTGAAGTGATATATATTGTTAATACAAAAAAATGAATGGACAAAAAGTATGGTGACGTATTAAATAATACAAATTAAGTGTGCTGAATTTACAAGTTATTTAATAAGCATTAAC
>NW_010304368.1:0-490 GCF_000700745.2 Antrostomus carolinensis | reverse complement strand
GCTTGCTGGGCTTCTGGGGCAGGCAGCTGGGCGAGACACCCAGCGCCCTCTCCACATGGTCAATGTCAACTTTATTTGCCTATTTCTAGACATCCATTTCAGGGATTGGAGTCATTGCCCCCCCGAGTAGGACATTTTTTGTCCTCCCTCTCCATAATGCCTGTCTCCCTGCTGGGCTTCAGAGCAGCTTCTGAACAGCTGAGATGCTGGGGGCTGTAGAGCTTAAGAGTGTTCCCTGAGTCAGTCCTGCTTCTCCCTCTCTCTCTCACCAGGGATCTCTGCAGGGTCCATGAACCTCCTGGTTGTGGGGGTGGCAGTACTTCTTCATCTCTAGCTGGGCCCTGGGTGAAGTTTGTGAGGCCCAGCAGCTTGCCAGTGCAGGTGACATTATCCTCTCAGCCACCTCCTGGCCACTCTGTGAGCAGCACCAGCTCAGGACCAGGCGTCTTTCAAGCAAAAGAGCTGTGAAGGTAGGTGCATGGGTTGGTCC
>NW_010304367.1:696-3603 GCF_000700745.2 Antrostomus carolinensis | reverse complement strand
AATAATAATAATAATAATAATAATAATATGTATTTTTTGAGCTATGGTCAACCATTACCTAGCCTAAGAGTTGCTTAGAATAAGTAAGGCATTCTCCACCACTGGGGAAAAGTAAAGGTCCTCTTGTCATGTTATAGGCTTGGATGATGCTTAAATGAGCCAGAACAAAGGATTTATTTGGAAAGAAGTTACATTAGGATTTGGTCCAGTTACTTCATATGTGTCCCCTTTTGTTGTCGGCAGCAGAAGGCTATCCCATAATAGGTGGTCCTGTCAAAGACTGTTTAGGTATAACAGAAAGAGTCTCCTAGTAAAAACGTAAGTAAATTTTTCATCTATCTACAACAATGAACTGAAATGCTTGCGGGGAAGAAAACCAGAGCAGTTAGTTTTATTTATTTATTTTATATAAAAGGCTTGGAACAATTCTGCAGTGTAGTTCTGACCTTTTCATATACAGAACTAAGTGTTAAGGGAAATTGGGTTTTATGTCAGCTCTTGCAATCCGCTATTTCTCTCCTTTTTCTTGTGGTCAATACTTGGCTTTTCTCTAAAGCCTTGCTGGGGATATTGTTATTTCAGTTAGACCATAAAGACCCTCACCTGCCACTGCCAACATGTTTTCTAGCAGAAATAGATTAGCTCAAATGACAGGATCCAGGCAAAAGTTCAGATTTAATGTCTGGTGCCTTATAGAAAACTAGCAGCATGCAACACATGGCTTGACTGCACTTCACTGTCAATATGTGCTTTAGTCAAGGTTTGCTTTCTCCTTTTCTTAGAAACCATTTTAAATGCAGAGATATAATAGAATAAAACTTTTTTCTTGTAAAGAAAATTTGTTTCTGGCTTGTTGTAGGATAAGATGAGAGGAAAGAGCAGAATAAAAGTGGAGGATGTTGACAGGGAAAATATTAGAAGTGAAAAAGATCAATTAAGCACGTTCATCTGATTTATGAAATTGATTAAATTAGGCAAGGTTCTAAGCCAAAAGGGAATATTATTTATCTGGGTTGATTTATGGGAGCTCAGATAGTAAGTAAGCTCATCTGTGCCACCTTTTCTTAACTTATGAGTTGAAATTTCAGAAGCAGAATTAAGTTTAAAATTCTGAGGAAAAGGGATGTCATGTAAAATGCCTTACAGGTCTAGTGTCATTCCTTGGAATGAAAGCAGAGGTTTGTCTTCAAAACTGTGATTAAAAATAGTTTGTAAGAAAAGAAAAAAGAATATGTGCACAAAGATGTTCCCTTGAAAGTCCTGATTGTTTCTATAACTGTTGTGATCTGCAGCTCTCCCTCCCTGCATCTGTGATGCTGTAATTAAGGAGAATTAATTACCATGCAGGCCTTGTTAAGACTAATACTGGTAAGAAAAGGGAGTAAAATGGATAGTCTTCCACATTCTGAGCTTATCCATAAATAACCTTGTGGAAAATAAGCAACAAGAAGAAAGATTTTTGGGTGGGTGAAGTGCCAGGATATCAGAAGATTTCACATGAAGAGGAGGTAGAAAATTCTGGCATGATTTGGTAAAAAAGAAATCTGTGGGACCAAAGACTGGTTACTTTTTTTACTGCCTCTAACTTCATATTTGAGGAAGAACATAGCATTTTGTTATTTCTGGGAAAGGTGCTTTAGGGGATCCTAACTTGAGGAACATGGCCTTATGAAAGGGTCTATGTAGATCAATTGTGAAGAAAATTTATTTCCTGTAGAACATATTCAGCCCACAAATTGAGATATAGAAGAGGATAAGAGATGATGTAAAAAGTGTCATACTACACTCATATATGTAAAACTGATATATTTAGTGCAAATGAAAAAAGTAGAGGTCAGAATGTAGAGGACAATACATCTCTATAGAAGTTGCGTTTTGGCAGAGCTGAAGCCTTGTTTCCATGGACAAATCTGACAAATGCTGTCAGTTTTAGTGAATAAAAAATAAGCTATGCAAATTTAGTGGATGAGGGAATGAGTGTGTATTGGGTTTGCATGGCAAGGTTTTGGTAGCGAGGGGGGGACATGGGGTGGCTCCTGTGAGAAGCTGCCAGAAGCTTCCCCCATGTCCGACCTGACACAGCCAATGCCAGCCGGCTCCATGAACGGACACGCCGCTGGCCAAGGCCGAGCCAATCAGGAACGCCTCTAAGAAAAAAAAGGAAGAGGGAAAAAAAGAGGCTGCACACTTTGCAGCTAGAGAGAGGAGTGAGAAGATGTAAGAGAAACAACTCCACAGACACCAAGGTCAGTGAAGAAGGAGGGGGAGGAGGTGCTCCAGGCGCCGGAGCAGAGATTCCCCTGCCGCTTGTGGTGAAGACCATGGTGAGGCAGGCTGTCCCCCTGCAGCCCATGGAGGTCCATGGTGGAGCAGATGACCACCTGTAGCCTGTGGAGGACCCCACGCCGGAGCAGGTGGAGGCCTGAAGGAGGCTGTGACCTCGTGGGAAGCTTGCACTGGAGCAAGTTCCTGTCAGTACCTGTAGCCCGTGGAGAGAGGAGCCCACGCCGGAGCAGGTTTGCTGGCAGGACTTGTGACCCCGTGAGAAGCAGAAGAAATAGCTTTGAATGTAATTGCATGAGGGATTTGCATAAATTGGTTGTGATGCTGAGGGGGGTGTTCATGTGACATTATTTTGTGATTATAGGTCAACAGGAGTTTGACTTCTGCTTTTGGTGGGTTTTATGTTTGAGGCTTTTTTCCTTAAAAACTTATTTAAATAAGAATAAAAGGTTAAATAAAAGGACAAAACTGCAGATAGAGACATCTATTTGTGGTTGATCAAATATTTCTGATCAATCAAAAAATAAATCACAGAATGGTGGGGTTAGAAGGGATCTTGGGTGATCAACTAGTCCAACCCCCCTGCCAAAGCAGGTTCCCTACATCAGGTTGCACAAGAAAGAA
>NW_010304367.1:0-660 GCF_000700745.2 Antrostomus carolinensis | reverse complement strand
ACATCCCCAGAGGTGGAGACGCCACAACCTCTCTGGGCAGCCTGTTCCAGTGCTCTGTCACCCTCACAGTAAAGAAGTTTTTCCTTTTTCCTTAAGTTTTTCCAAGAAGGATTCACCCATGGACTCCACACACGATTCAATGTGAATTCTATGGAGACCTTTATTATTGGTTACACGATCACTTATATACTCTTAAGCTGCTAACACACATACACACAGATAAACAACTCTTCATTGGCTAAAAGCTATTGTTCACAGGTCTGGTTACAATACTTGATTGGATAAATCCACCTGTTCATGAGGCATTCTTTTTAGTTCTGACTAGTTACATAAGAAGTTTTATTATCTTGTTTTTCTTGCATTCTTTCTCACAAATCCCATTCCACTCTACTTCTTCACTCAAAGTCAGAACTTAATTGTTCAAGGCCGAAGCCGCTTCCAGCTTCGGCTCTTAAAGCGCTAACAAAGTTTGTATGTAACTTCTGGTGTTCCAGTTTTTGCCCATTGCCCCTTGTCCTGTCACAGGGTACCACTGAAAAAAGCCTGGCCCCATCCATTTGGCCCCCACACTTCAGATATTTATAGACATTGATAAGGTCCCCTCTCAGTCTTTCCTCAATATGGGAGACGCTCCAGGCCCCTCATCATTTTTGTGGCCCT